>NC_056741.1:780143958-780329691 GCF_019279795.1 Protopterus annectens
ATACTTGAGCTTTCCATGTGCAACTCACTAGAAACAAAGTACCATACTATATCTTTGTAAGCCCTCAAACCCCCCCCCCCCCCCCGAGTGTAACATCCTCACTGGTCAGGTCAAACCATATATCTATCTCCTTTGAAATAAAAATAAAACCTGGGACTCCATCTAACTCTGGAACCTTTTGGAATTACTCCAAGGCAAACTTCCTAACACACTATCAAAATGTCAAGCCCTTCCAGAACCAGGGAGCACTGCCACTTATTTAGAATTATTTACAAAAACCCTTGACAAACAGGTATATAGCTGCATAGAGACAGCATTGCTGCCCAAAATAAACAAAAAGGAAAAACATCACAACACCAAAAGATTTTATAACAAAAGGAAGAAAATCATGGCCAAAATTAGGATGTGCAATACCCAGCAAGCTAAAAGCTCTCTTATCAAGCTATATAAACAACTGAGGGAACTAGTTAAGTCTACCAAATCCAGATATACAGTTAAAGTAGCCTTCCAGGCTAAGGACAATCACAGAGCATTCTTTAGCTATGTCTGCAACCTCAAAGGCAATTCCCAACAGTGTGCCAATCTAATTGTAAATGGAACCACCTAAACTGAGCCATAGGATATAGCAAATCTGCTGGATGATAAATTCAGTTCCAACTTTACCTCGCTTTCTCCCCTGACACCTCTCAAGAAATACCCCAACCATAACTCTTGCAACTGTCACTAGGGCACAGGTTCTCAGTACTTTCTCCAGGGCCAAAAACACTACATCAGTGGGTCTCAATAATATTCCAGGATGCCTCCAAAATAGCATGAAATATGACCAACAAGCTACTAGAATCATTATTTAGCCATAGCTTCCAAACAGGCTTTTTGCCAAATGAATTGAAGACAGCAACAGTTGTCCCTCTGCACAAGGGAGGGCCATCCACAGATCCAGTTAAATACTGACCCATAAGTCTGACAAGTCTCATATGTAAAGTCATAGAAAGAATTATCATGGAACTATAAATAATGACAGAGATCTGCAGACACTGGAGATTTGTTATGTCAAGTGCTTGTCGTTCCTGATGAACCTGTTGGACTTCTTCAGGAAGGGCACCAGAGTAATGGATGGCAGCGAAACAATGCATATGTCCTACCTTAACCTGTTCAACACCACACTTGGGCATCATAGGCAAGCTCTTGAGATTAGGTAGAAACCCCGTAAGTCACCCACTGAATAGCTAGCTGGCTCACAGATAATTCCGAAGAAGTTAGGATAAGGGAATTTACCACTACAAAAAGGCTAATCATTAGTGGAATCCGTCAGGGTTTGGAGCTGGGACTGCTCCTGTTTGGCATCTTCTCAGAAGATAAGGCAAACTAGGTACAGTCATAGAATCCCTCAAAGACATAAATACTCTCCAAGAAGGCCTGACAGAAAGTAATAACTGGTGTTGCAGTCACGGCCTGAAACTCATTGCCAAGAAATGTATAATAGCAACCTTCAATAAGAACACTATCCTGGGAAATTATTACATTGATAATACACCCCTGAGAGTAGATCATGCGCACAGTGACTTGGCCTTTCACCATCATCTGTCTACTGTAGTAAGGAAATCATTTTATGTTGTGCAACTTATAAGCAAAGGTATAGCATGTAGGTCCAAAGGTATCATTGATCCATTATACTCAGCCCTCATTTGACCAATCATTGAGTACAATGCCCACTTCTGTAGGTACCTCACTAGACATATGAAAAAATTGAAGCATCCACAAAGATTCATCATAAAAAGAGTACATGCTCTAAAAAACATGGCTTATATGGATCACCTCAAAGCCCTATCCTTATACTCTCTCTCCTGCAGACTGTTGAAAGGCAATCAATACTTGGCCTACAAAGTATCCTCTGATCCAGCTTTGAGGGAACCTACTGCACATACGCTAAACAAATGGCATCAGAAATATCTGATCCAGGGATCTAAACTTCATCTGTAACATAAAAAATAAATAACATAAATAAGACATGTTAAACAGATAGATATATGTCTCAGAGATTACCACTTCTCTGGAACAGACTTCCCATCCATGTGAAGCAAAGTTCTTCCCTGTACCTGTTGAAGTATAACTTTGACCAGTGGATGGGTAATCAAAAATTTACCCCTGGTCTGGCACCTATGTCTCTGTTAGAAAGAGAGAGCGTGTAAATGTGTGACAACTCATGCCCAAGTTATATGTCCAAGCTATATATACTCCCCATAAAAACCTGTGGTATCACACCCTGTTCAATACAATTGGGAAGCATAGCTAGACTTAAAAAGGCCCTTTAGGACCGCTAGCCTAGTAATCAGCTATTAATCTATGAACCTATCTTCCTTTAAACATAAACTAGATGACTGCATAGCTATTGACAAATTTACTCCAGGACTGACTGGTATGGACTTGGAGAAAGGAGGTGCTCCCCGAGGGAGGGTAGTAGTAATGAGTGAATGGTCATGGGACTCAGTGGCTTTGAAATATCTATGAAAGCTATGAGCATACTGATTCTAGAACTGTGAAAAAGTGCAGCTGTCACACCCTTTCAACTCCAAGGAAGTAGTGAGAGGATTCAGTGACCAAATATCTAAGACAGATAAGGATAATTAAGCTTCCTCTCCCAGTAACTACTCACAGGTGGCTCCATACCAAGAGAAAGCCTTGTACTTTTAATTTCCAGATTGGAAAGCCCCCATTACCTCCTGTCAGAAATGCCAGAATATGTATACAGCTTGGAAGCTCCCAAATACGGCTTTCTTAGCTCCTAAGAAGACCCCCCCCTCTACAAAAGTCTGACTGAGTGAAGCAACATTTTGCCTGGTGCAGTAGACAAGACTTCAACATGACCTGTTGGTCTTGCATAGTTTACAGAGACCATAGTATCTGCCTAGTCTCATATCTGGTAAGGAGACTAAAGCATTAGATTGTATACACAAAAAGTTATGTTCTCTGGATGTTGGGGTTTAGATACCTTATTTGCCTGACTTCCATTTTCATATTCCAGTTTTCTTTGTGGATCAGGTGTTGGAAAAATGTCTGTCCTTCCCTATATACGGATGCAAGTAGGAGTTGCTCATGACTCAGTGCACTACCATGTGACCTACTGCAACGTTTTGCTGGTGTAATGCTGAGGGTAGCATGTTTAAGAATGCACTTGCATAGGATAGAGTGATTGTTGATCTTATTTTTAACAAAGAGTTCTGACAAGCCATTCTGAAACATCTGTCATTTTAGGTCACCCCTTACAAGATCAAGTGAGTGGCCTTAAGATGAGGAAGTAGGCCCACAACAGAGTAGAGAGCCCCTCTTCCTCCCATTTTATCTCTATCTTCTTTAAGATCTAGTCATCCTCCTATGGAGAAGCAGGATTGTCTTCAAGCATCAGATAATCCTTTTTTCCTGTTGTGTTGACCAAGCATCACTCAAGAATGCTTCCCACAGGCCTAGTAGACACACTCCTGACTATCACCTAGGGTTGTCTGTTGGGGGCTAGCACTTTGAATATGCTCCAACTTTGACAGTCATCACAAATGACCATCAGGTTCCTGACATGCTCTCAAAAGGCCATATGTTTGAGACCTTAGGTCCATCCCTAGTAAGGTCTCTACTTGGAGACAAAGACATCTCTGTGGAGCTCTTGGACAGGTCAAATATCTATTCCTTAAGGGGTCCATAGAGGCTGTCCTTCTTTTATTGTGAGGTTAGAGGTTCTGCTCCTACTTTTTCCCTCTTCCTTGTTCTGAACCCGGTTGAAGGTTTTATGACCATAGTATATAGGGGTGTATAGTTTCAAATGTGCTAATGCTTTGCTACAAGAAGTTACTTATTCTATTTTTTTATTTATTTACAGTTGCAGAACTCTGATCAAAAATAACCTTTTCAGACACGTCCTATTAACTAACATATGTCGTGTGGCACACATTACTTCTAGAAGGTATTCAAATAAAAACCTCATGAGGCTAGAACAGATTCACGGTGTCTCTGTTGTTTATAGAGTTTGACAAAATCCACTTGCTACATGGTATTCCAATTGCCAAAATATATTTGAAGAACTAGAGAAATATATTTATTTATTTGACATTTGTTCACTAGGAAAGTCTGACTGGGCCAGAAAATGCCCATTTTCAGCAGAGGCCTGGAGAGAAAAGCTAAAAGCTCCACAGTCACAATCTTTCAAAAATCAAGTGCAGGTATTTTAAATCACAAAGTATTATGTTACACTACAGAACATAAAATTGAAAAAAATGTAATGAAAAACATAGAACATATATTTCATAGTAGAGTGCAATGAAAACAATAACATGCATTGGAGAAAATATGTGAGGAAAAACTCAATAGTCATATTATTTGTTGCATAGATTAGTATGTGATAACTGAGACCTGAGACAATTCTATTAAGGTATTTAAAGAGATATTAGAGATTACATGATTAGAAACAGTGAGGGGAAATTGAGTGATGTCTTAGTATAAGAGCTGGTGTTCATATTATGATCATTGATCAAAATATTTAATAATAGAGGGCCAAGGATGGATACTTGTGGGACTCTTGTGGAAGTGGGAAGGTATGTAGAGATAGATCCTTGCCATTTTACAGCTTGTTGCCTGTTAGCAAAGTAGCTAGAGAACCATTGAATAGATGGAGATGATAGACCCAAGCTGGAAAGTTGATTGAGGAGTTTACTGTGAGAGACCATGTCAAAGGCTTTTGATAGATCTAGAAATACTGCAGATACAAGTTTATTAGAGGTGTAGGCTTTTTGTTGACAATGTCTGTAAATTATAGTAGTGCAGTGGAGGTGCTGTGGTCTGGCAGAAATCCATGCTGCATACTGGTGGTTAGCTTATTTTGTAAGAGATAGTGGAGACATTGTTGATGTAGACATCTTTCAAGGATTTTAGAGAGGAGAGACAGGATGGCTATGGGACAGAAATTTGTAATGTCAGTGGAATTACTTCCTTTATGTAAGGGAATAATTTGCACCATTTTCTACAAGTTAGGGACAAAGGATTATGTTATTAATCTGGTAATTAGAATGCTGATTGAGTATACTATAGTATCTGCAGCTAGATTTAGGTATTCGGGGGTGAAGGTTGTTGGCTGAGAGGCAACAAAGTTTTAGTTTGGCTTTGTCAAAGGCAGATCCTGCCTCTTAAACTTGGTTGACTTTTTGAGACAGTCACCAAGGCCATTGATGAGGGAAAGGCAGTCCATACAGCCTACCTCGACCTGGCAAAGGCCTTCACACAATACCCCACTCAGGTATCATCGAAAACTCATCAGCTTGAATGTAAACCCATACATCACAAGATGGGTTGCAAACTGGCTAAGTGACAGAACCCACAGGGTCAGAGTTGCTGGAGCCATGTCAGACTCAAAGCCTGTCACAAGTGGTGTCCCACAGGGCTCAGTCCTGGGTCCACTCTTGTTCGGCATCTACTTTTCTGAAGTACAAGCAAACACAGGAGGGTTATGGCTGACAAAGTTTGCAGATGACTGCAAACTGGGCGCCATAGTCGAAAACACATCTGACACAGATATCCTCCAGAAGGGCCTCACAGAAACGGATAACTGGTGCCAGAGCCATGGCCTGAAGTTAAACGCCAAAAAAATGCATGGTCATACCCTTCGGGAAAAACAAGGTTACCCCTAGCTACCATATAGGTGGCAATCCACTGAGCACAGAAAAAGTCATCAGAGATCTGGGGACCCAGGTTGACAGTAGACTTTCGTTTGACACTCATGTTGCTAAAGTAGTTAGGAAAACCTTCTATATCACCCACCTGATCATGAAGGGATTCACATCTAGATCAAGGGAGGTCATCGTCCCCTGTACTCATCACTTATTAGACCTATGATTGAGTACAATGCCCGTTCGAATGTATCTGACCAGACACCTGCTGCAGCTTGAAAGGCCCCAAAAGTTCCTCACCAAAAGGATAAAGGGTCTCAAAAATATGTCTTATGCTGCCTGACTGAAAGAACTCCAGCTCTATTCAGTCTCATACCGCTTGCTCAGAGGTGACCTGTGCCTGACATATAAGGCCATGTCAAACCCAGATTTGATGAATATGCTTCACCTCAAAAAATCTAGATCCCTCAGAACCACAAGGGCGGGAGACTTAAACCTTGACACGGTTATAAATAGAACGTGCTGGAGGGACAGATTCATCACCCAGAGACTCCCTATGCTGTGGAACAAAATCCTGGTACATGTGAGGCAGAGCACCTCTCTGGCCTTGTTCAAGAGGAATCTTGACCAATGGATGGGAGATTGCAGATATACCCCAGGGATTACTTCAGTGTCACTGCTTGACAGAGGCACAGCAAAATGATAGGCATAGTTTTTATTCAAACTAAAGGGGTGGCGAAAGCCACATAACTATGGGCTAGGCTTATAAATGCCCTTGGGCAGATAGCCTAGTATGAACCTATGAACCTATGAACCTATGAACCAAAGCCAGATATACAATTAAAGTAGCCTTCCAGGCTAAGGACAATCACAAAGCATTCTTTAGCTATGTCTGCAACCTCAAAGGCAATTCCCAACAGTGTGCCAATCTAATTGTAAATGGAACCACCTAAACTGAGCCATAGGATATAGCGAATCTGCTGGATGATAAATTCAGTTCCAACTTTACCTCGCTTTCTCCCCTGACACCTCTCAAGAAATACCCCAACCATAACTCTTGCAACTGTCACTAGGGCACAGGTTCTCAGTACTTTCTCCAGGGCCAAAAACACTACATCAGTGGGTCTCAATAATATTCCAGGATGCTTCCAAAATAGCATGAAATATGACCAACAAGCTACTAGAATCATTATTTAGCCATAGCTTCCAAACAGGCTTTTTGCCAAATGAATTGAAGACAGCAACAGTTGTCCCTCTGCACAAGGGAGGGCCATCCACAGATCCAGTTAAATACTGACCCATAAGTCTGACAAGTCTCATATGTAAAGTCATAGAAAGAATTATCATGGAACTATAAATAATGACAGAGATCTGCAGACACTGGAGATTTGTTATGTCAAGTGCTTGTCATTCCTGATGAACCTGTTGGACTTCTTCAAGAAGGGCACCAGAGTAATGGATGGCGGCGAAACAATGCATATGTCCTACCTTAACCTGTTCAACACCACACTTGGGCATCATAGGCAAGCTCTTGAGATTAGGTAGAAACCCCGTAAGTCACCCACTGAATAGCTAGCTGGCTCACAGATAATTCCGAAGAAGTTAGGATAAGGGAATTTACCACTACAAAAAGGCTAATCATTAGTGGAATCCATCAGGGTTTGGAGCTGGGACTGCTCCTGTTTGGCATCTTCTCAGAAGATAAGGCAAACTAGGTACAGTCATAGAATCCCCCAAAGACATAAATACTCTCCAAGAAGGCCTGACAGAAAGTAATAACTGGTGTTGCAGTCACGGCCTGAAACTCATTGCCAAGAAATGTATAATAGCAACCTTCAATAAGAACACTATCCTGGGAAATTATTACATTGATAATACACCCCTGAGGGTAGATCATGCGCACAGTGACTTGGCCTTTCTCCATCATCTGTCTACTGTAGTAAGGAAATCATTTTATGTTGTGCAACTTATAAGCAAAGGTATAGCATGTAGGTCCAAAGGTATCATTGTTCCATTATACTCAGCCCTCATTTGACCAATCATTGAGTACAATGCCCACTTCTGTAGGTACCTCACTAGACATATGAAAAAATTGAAGCATCCACAAAGATTCATCATAAAAAGAGTACATGCTCTAAAAAACATGGCTTATATGGATCACCTCAAAGCCCTATCCTTATACTCTCTCTCCTGCAGACTGTTGAAAGGCAATCAATACTTGGCCTACAAAGTATCCTCTGATCCAGCTTTGAGGAACCTACTGCACATACGCTAAACAAATGGCATCAGAAATATCTGATCCAGGGATCTAAACCTCATCTGTAACATAAAAAATAAATAACATAAATAAGACATGTTAAACAGATAGATATATGTCTCAGAGATTACCACTTCTCTGGAACAGACTTCCCATCCATGTGAAGCAAAGTTCTTCCCTGTACCTGTTGAAGTATAACTTTGACCAGTGGATGGGTAATCAAAAATTTACCCCTGGTCTGGCACCTATGTCTCTGTTAGAAAGAGAGAGCATGTAAATGTGTGACAACTCATGCCCAAGTTATATGTCCAAGCTATATATACTCCCCATAAAAACCTGTGGTATCACACCCTGTTCAATACAATTGGGAAGCATAGCTAGACTTAAAAAGGCCCTTTAGGACCGCTAGCCTAGTAATCAGCTATTAATCTATGAACCTATCTTCCTTTAAACATAAACTAGATGACTGCATAGCTATTGACAAATTTACTCCAGGACTGACTGGTATGGACTTGGAGAAAGGAGGTGCTCCCCGAGGGAGGGTAGTAGTAATGAGTGAATGGTCATGGGACTCAGTGGCTTTGAAATATCTATGAAAGCTATGAGCATACTGATTCTAGAACTGTGAAAAAGTGCAGCTGTCACACCCTTTCAACTCCAAGGAAGTAGTGAGAGGATTCAGTGACCAAATATCTAAGACAGACAAGGATAATTAAGCTTCCTCTCCCAGTTACTACTCACAGGTGGCTCCATACCAAGAGAAAGCCTTGTACTTTTAATTTCCAGATTGGAAAGCCCCCATTACCTCCTATCAGAAATGCCAGAATATGTATACAGCTTGGAAGCTCCCAAATACGACTTTCTTAGCTCCTAAGAAGACCCCCCCCTCTACAAAAGTCTGACAGAGTGAAGCAACATTTTGCCTGGAGCAGTAGACAAGACTTCAACATGACCTGTTGGTCTTGCATAGTTTTTCAGAGACCATAGTATCTGCCTAGTCTCATATCTGGTAAGGAGACTAAAGCATTAGATTGTATACACAAAAAGTTATGTTCTCTGGATGTTGGGGTTTAGATACCTTATTTGCCTGACTTCCATTTTCATATTCCAGTTTTCTTTGTGGATCAGGTGTTGGAAAAATGTCTGTCCTTCCCTATATACGGATGCAAGTAGGAGTTGCTCATGACTCAGTGCACTACCATGTGACCTACTGCAACGTTTTGCTGGTGTAATGCTGAGGGTAGCATGTTTAAGAATGCACTTGCATAGGATAGAGTGATTGTTGATCTTATTTTTAACAAAGAGTTCTGACAAGCCATTCTGAAACATCTGTCATTTTAGTTCACCCCTTACAAGATCAAGTGAGTGGCCTTAAGATGAGGAAGTAGGCCCACAACAGAGTAGATAGCCCCATCTTCCTCCCATTTTATCTCTATCTTCTTTAAGATCTAGTCATCCTCCTATGGAGAAGCAGGATTGTCTTCAAGCATCAGATAATCCTTTTTTCCTGTTGTGTTGACCAAGCATCACTTAAGAATGCTTCCCACAGGCCTAGTAGACACACTCCTGACAATCACCTAGGGTTGTCTGTTGGGGGCTAGCACTTTGAATATGCTCCAACTTTGAGAGTCATCACAAATGACCATCAGGTTCCTGACATGCTCTCAAAAGGCCATATGTTTGAGACCTTAGGTCCATCCCTAGTAAGGTCTCTACTTGGAGACAAAGACATCTCTGTGGAGCTCTTGGACAGGTCAAATATCTATTCCTTAAGGGGTCCATAGAGGCTGTCCTTCTTTTATTGTGAGGTTAGAGGTTCTGCTCCTACTTTTTCCCTCTTCCTTGTTCTGAACCCGGTTGAAGGTTTTATGACCATAGTATATAGGGGTGTATAGTTTCAAATGTGCTAATGCTTTGCTACAGGAAGTTACTTATTCTATTTTTTTATTTATTTACAGTTGCAGAACTCTGATCAAAAATAACCTTTTCAGACACATTTCCTATTAACATATGTCGTGTGGCACACATTACTTCTAGAAGGTATTCAAATAAAAACCTCATGAGGCTAGAACAGATTCAAGGTGTCTCTGTTGTTTATAGAGTTGTTTGACAAAATCCACTTGCTACATGGTATTCCATTTGCCAAAATATATTTGAAGAATTAGAGAAATATATTTATTTATTTGACATTTGTTCACTAGGAAAGTCTGACTGGGCCAGAAAATGCCCATTTTCAGCAGAGGCCTGGAGAGAAAAGCTAAAAGCTCCACAGTCACAATCTTTCAAAAATCAAGTGCAGGTATTTTAAATCACAAAGTATTATGTTACACTACAGAACATAAAATTGAAAAAAATGTAATGAAAAACATAGAACATATATTTCATAGTAGAGTGCAATGAAAACAATAACATGCATTGGAGAAAATATGTGAGGAAAAACTCAATAGTCATATTATTTGTTGCATAGATTAGTATGTGATAACTGAGACCTGAGACAATTCTATTAAGGTATTTAAAGAGATATTAGAGATTACATGATTAGAAACAGTGAGGGGAAATTGAGTGATGTCTTAGTATAAGAGCTGGTGTTCATATTATGATCATTGATCAAAATATTTAATAATAGAGGGCCAAGGATGGATACTTGTGGGACTCTTGTGGAAGTGGGAAGGTATGTAGAGATAGATCCTTGCCATTTTACAGCTTGTTGCCTGTTAGCAAAGTAGCTAGAGAACCTTTGAATAGATGGAGATGATAGACCCAAGCTGGAAAGTTGATTGAGGAGTTTACTGTGAGAGACCATGTCAAAGGCTTTTGATAGATCTAGAAATACTGCAGATACAAGTTTATTAGAGTTGTAGGCTTTTTGTTGACAATGTCTGTAAATTATAGTAATGCAGTGGAGGTGCTGTGGTCTGGCAGAAATCCATGTTGCATATTGGTGGTTAGCTTATTTTGTAAGAGATAGTGGAGACATTGTTGATGTAGACATCTTTCAAGGATTTTAGAGAGGAGAGACAGGATGGCTATGGGACATAAAGTTGTAATGTCAGTGGAATTACTTCCTTTATGTAAGGGAATAATTTGCACCATTTTCTACAAGTTAGGGGCAAAGGATTATGTTATTAATCTGGTAATTAGAATGCTGATTGAGTATACTATAGTATCTGCAGCTAGATTTAGGTATTCGGGGGTGAAGGTTGTTGGCTGAGAGGCAACAAAGTTTTAGTTTATGTAAAAGCTTTTTTTATGAGAGTTATAAAAATTTGTTGAAATGTAAGAGTGGAGTTGTATGTATGTGATGTGTAATGGAAAGGTTGCAGTTAGGTGAGTTTTGTGAAGTAAATGTGCTATGGTCTAAGGTAGGGGAAGTTACCTGTGTGGAAGGGGGTGTGTTAGGTGAGTTTGAGGTTTAGTTGGATATGCATTCTATGAAGTATGTATTGAAATAGGTAGCTGTTTGAAGAGGGAGAATGTCTGGGTATGGGCTAGGATCCTTTTTTTATACCTGGGTTGAAGAAAAAGGATATGGAGGACCAACATTTTTTAGGGTTGCTTTATGGCTGTCTTGTAGCTGAGTATAATGGCTTTTTATCTGTATTACCTTGTTTCTTGACTTGGTTTTATAGCTGTCTGAATAATAGACAGTTTTTTGTCATTTTTATTCTTTTACCAGTTAATCCATGTTTTGTCTCTATCTTTCATAAGGAGTTTTCATTGGTTAGTGAGCCTTGGGGAATGACTGTTTTTAATTATTTTTGTACACTGTGGGGCTAAGGTGTTAAGAATATTTAGAAATGTTGCATTGAAGTATTCATCTGCATTATTTAAGAGGAGTCTTTTTTTGGACCAGTTAACAACTTTCAAAGCTTTGACGAATGACTCCTTGGAGAAATTTGAGAGATTACAGGTAGTATTGTGTTACCCTCATTTGTTAGTCATGTAATACTCCTGTGGGAATAAGCTGTGAAGTAGTTACTTAGTGTATCAGGAAGGGTACCAGAGGAGGTGAAGTTGCGTGGGTTGGTAACTAGAATCCAGTCCAAGATAGATTGTTGGTTGTTATTTTGACCATATCTTGGTGTATTAATAAGCTTATGTATTTGAAAGTACAGTGGCAGAATTTACAGTTAGAAAAATGCTCCAGATGCAACTCCTGGGAATTCTTTTGTTGCAACTCTGTTTAGCAGAAAACAGAATGTTTTTGATTCTGAACTTTGATTCAATCATCAGTACATGTAGAACAGCCAAGAAGCTTGAAAAGGTACCTTCCATCACATTTTTGCATGCAACTGGGAAAAAAGCCTTAAAGGTGTTTAATATTTTTACTTTCTATGAAGAAGAGAATAACAAAACAGAAGTAATCTAGAATTATTGTCAGCCTGGGAAAAATCTTGCCATTTATATGCTATTTGTTCTTAACAAAGGCAGAGTGGCTTTTAGACACAACAGATGCTTATATTACTGAAAAAGCAATCTGAAAATGTGAATCTGGTGAGTTCAATGAGTCTTTAATAACATAAATATTTTTTGTGATATAAA
The DNA here is from genome assembly GCF_019279795.1 of Protopterus annectens. Classification (NCBI taxonomy): domain Eukaryota; kingdom Metazoa; phylum Chordata; order Ceratodontiformes; family Protopteridae; genus Protopterus; species Protopterus annectens. Next base: position 780,156,406 of record NC_056741.1, read on the forward strand.
GCATTAGCAATTAAGTAGCATGTTATAGCTGGCAGTAGCTACAGGCTCTAATTCCCAAACTGCTACCACCAATTTAGAAATGCAACCCAACGGGACATATGGGGTCTGAATCCCACTCATGGTCCTAGCTAATATACAAAAGTCAATTAACCATATGGGTGTACAGTAAATGTCTACTGCTGCCTTGGGCAATGTGTAATACCTGATACACCCAAAGAATGTTTACATTGTGCTGCAATGGATCAGGTTTATAATCATTGGATTCCTATGATACCATCCACTTCAAATGAGTCTAATACCTTCCAGTGCAATCTTATCAACAGTAATTAAAAATATTACACACACACACACACACATACACACACACACACACACACACACACACACACACACACACACACACACACACACACACACAATATTTTTGGGGTAGATGGTGGCATTGCATGAATGGTACACACTGCCACCAGTTAGTGAAACTAGGAAAGAAGAACATACCTGTTTACCCGTGAAATAAGCTAATTTTAAAAAATTCAAATGATAAAAATATGTTCTGATTAGTCGCTCTGCTTAGGGAGAACACCACACAGGAAAGGTACAAATCAAATACATACATCATTAAACTAAGAAGTAAGACATCAGCTACAATTATTAAAAGATGAATAGTAGCATTGTTTTCTTGAAGTAACTTAAAACATTTCCTTTTCAAATAAGTATACAAAAAATATAGAACTTGCACAAGGAATTGAAAATAAAACACACAACAGATAATGCTCTAAAATGTCTATCATCTATACTTGTACAATCTCTGACTTTGGAGCCCACAATAGAATTTACAGAGTGTTTCTAGTCAGTATAATATAGCTTAAGCTCTGTTTCCAAGAGTATTTTCCAGTAGATGAAGCAAACAGGATTGAATTTAGAAGATGCCTTACTGTCTCCACAATTACATAATTCTAGGAGAGATGACAGTCTCAACAAGCTATTGTCCAAATAAGACATCATTACCATTATCATGTGACCTAGTTAGAATCTTAAAGCAGTAGCCTTTGCAAGAAATTCTACATTTGTGGGTCAATTGTTTGGTTTAATTTTTAAACTGTTACACATTTAGAGAGTGGCAAATACAATTATATAAAATGTTTCACATTTTTCTTTCATGTACTGCAGTTTATAAAAACAATGTAAGTACAATGCAGCTTATATTTAGTTGCTATCTTTTATGCAATTATAAACACACATTTTATATTATGCATCTCTAGCACAGCTAGTGTACCTTTCATGCATGTTTGTTCTGAAAAAAGTAACCTAAAAGTAAAAGGTGGGTGTGTGGTTTGTGTTATTATGTGAAGGCAGTGCTGGTGTGTGTTCTGGAGGGCTATGTGTTCCAAGTTGTGTGGTGCAAGTGCTGACCTTCTCCTCTTGATTAGCTATTCTAGTCTTGGCTGGAGAGTGTGTGGCTTCCAATTTGATATATAATTGCATCTCTCGCAAATCTGCGTGTTGGGAAGGGAGAGGAGAGGGTTGTCAGTGTATATGAGGCAGTTGCTACACTGCCTCAGGATGCCCAAGTTCACCAGGTTAATAGGAGAAAGCACAGGGAACTGACCTTTAGACCTGTCTGGAGGGCTGGCCATTAATAATAAGTACTGGAGCTGTTTCCTTGTAGAACGTTTAGTGCTGGTAGCACTTTGTGTGCTACAATAATTGCTCCAAGAAATCTGGTAAAGTAATAAGCTAGTAAAAGCACAGGAGAGGAGAGAACTAGCAGATCTAAGGGAAAAGAATTGAAGAGCAGACTTTGACACTGCTCAGCTTACAAACAATCCTGGATACAGCAAATCTGTATCTGGACTAGACTAGTTACAGGAAAGGTGGGAAACAACCGCAAATGTGGGGTTTTAAACCAGAAAGTTGAAAGAGATGGGAAAAACTGCCCAAATGGCCAACAAACTACAATTTCTGGGCCAAAAACCACTCTGCTTGTGGTAGATAGGCTACCTAGTGCTTATCACTCCCACTGATAAGCTAGAAAGATTCACTCCAACAGAGAAAGGCTTGGGGAGGCTCAGAAGTTTACAAACAGTCCTGGATACAGGAAATCTGTATGTGGACTAGACTAGTTACAGGAAAGGTGGGAAAGAACAACAGATGCAGGCTTTTAAACCAGAAGGTTGAAAGAGATGGAAAAGCTGCCCAAATGGTCAATAAACTACAATTTCTGGGCCAGAAACCACTCCTCTTGTGGTAGATAGGCTACCTAGTACTTACCACTCCCACTGGTAAGCTAGAAGACTTCCCTCCAACACACAAAGGCTTGAGGGGGGCTCAGAAAATTACAAACAGTCCTGGATACAGTAAATCTGTATCTGGACTAGACTAGTTACAGGAAAGGCAGGGAACAAGCTTAGAATTTTTTTAACAGAAAAGCAGCTAAAACAGCACTAAAAACAATTCAAGTGCAGTGCAAGCTAGCGCACTTGAGTGTGTAGCAATGTTAAAGCAAATACAGTTTAAATAAATGCAGTTTATTCAAACTGTATTCTGAACGGAATTCAATTATTGTTTTATTCCACTCTGAACAATTAAAAAGTGCCTAAAATATACTTATCAGCTGAGAAGCACACTCAGTCAAAATACAAGGAGATTCTAGCAACATTTTTTTCAGTAAAGTGGAAAGGGAGAAAGGAGGAACAGAAGATAATTGGTTAAGAACCTAATTGGGTTGGCCTTTTCAAAAGTTCTCTTTGTATTAGGTAGAATGAACTAATGACACTGGATTGGGAGGAGTATCCCACATCAAATTTACAGTAGGGGCAGGCAACTGCAAAGCCACCCAGTATGAAAAAGCAGTTTACAGTTTAGTAATTCAGTAAAAATGCAATTACAGTAATGAACACTATTACAGCCAGTAGCTATAGTAGTTGGCAGAAAACACTACAGAAATGTTTATCACATCAGAAAAACAGCCACTAAATAGAAGTTTTAAACAGATAAATGAGCAAGGAGACTCTAGAGAATGCTTTTAACTGCAAACAAATCAGTTATATGATACATTCCTTGGCAGGAAATCAGAACAAACAAACAGATGTTTAACAAATGGAGAAAATTTCCAGTTAATACCTTATACACAGTGCTCTGTGTTCTCTATCAGCAGAAGATGGCTGCCAGAAACACTGGAAACTCAACAAACAAAACAATCAGGCCTGGATAACAGCAGGCGTCTATCCAGACTATGCTACCTGACAATGAAAAATACAGTTAAAACAGTATAAAACAGTACACAAATGCAGTGCAACAGTAAAAAAGCTTTATAACAGTGCAAAATCTAGTAGATTAGCTGTTTAGCACAATTATAAGCATTAAAAAGTGCAATTCAGTGAAATAAATGTAAGAAATAACTTATTCTGCTCTAGGAGTCTTAGGGAATTTCTGCTTTGTCCCACTGATGAATCACCACTTTACAGCCTGGCAAATTACATGTATTAATAGAATATCTAAATATGACTGTAAATTCTTTTTTATGAGACCCATTGTTCTTACTACTATTGGAACTGTCTTGGTTTCCTTCTTCCACATTGCCCTCATTTCTGCATGCAAATCTTGGTATTTTATGACTTTGTGTCTCTCTGTACATATGACACTGTAATCATTGCGTGTAGCAATTTCAATGATCAGTGCTATTTTTGGGTCTACGTTATTCCCTCGAAAGCCGACTCAGTCGAATACAATTCGGGCAAACCATAATTAGCGAAATGTGAATACGTTGAATGCACTAAACTGCGAAATTCGAAATCTCGATCTCTCATAGTTGGCCAACCCCACCGCCCACAACATACTACCTACTGAAACACAGTAAAAAACAACACATACACACACTAACCAAAACCCTACTTCTAACCCTAAAGTAAAGCACCAAAACCCTACTTCTAACCCTACACTAAACCCTACATACACAACTATCTATGCACTATCCTTAACCCCTCCCTAGCCCTAAGGTCTGTAACTACCTCACACTTACCCTAGTGAACTATACCCAAACAAACTAAATATTCCACACACATACACTTAACAAAACCCTACACTAAACGTTATATACATTATCTATCTATGCACTTACCTTAACCCACACCCTAACCCTAAGGTCCATAACTATCACACACTTACCTTACGGAGCTATTCCACAGATAGGCCAACTATGCGAATTTGATATTTCCATGTTCGTGGTTTAGTGCATTCGACGTACTCGCGTTTCACTTGTTATGTGTCACGCAAATTGTATTTGACCGATTTGGCTTTCGCGTGAATAATGTAGGCCCGCTATTTTTATTTGCTTTTCATGGACTACTACATCTGGTTTTCTTGCATCCATTTTTTGAACTTTTGGTAATGGGTAATCCAAAATGATATAAACTTCATCATTCTCTATATTGCTTTGTTGCCCATTTTTCCAATGCTTCTCAGCTACTTCAATATTGTAATGGTTGCACAATCACCAATAAAACAGTCTTATCACATTATTATGCCTTTCAGTATACAGGCCCTCTGCCATTAGTGTATCATGCCCATTAATAAGATGTGCGACTGTTTCCAGTTCTGTTTTACAGTACCTGCATTTGTCTGCTTCTCCCACATGTTCAATGGACTTTGTAAACCAGCATGTATGTAGTCTACTATCCTGGGCTACCGATATTAAATTTTTATCCTTTGGTTTAACTTCACCTCTCCTTAACCATTCCTGCATCAGATCCTGATTGACATAAGGTTGTTCCAGGAATTTTCTGTACTTGCAACTATATTTATGACTTTTCCACATTTCTTGACTTCTCATCTGAGCCTTTTCTTTATATTTTTTCTTTTGTTTTTGACACATCCCATTGCTACCTAACTTAATTCTACTTCTGGTTTGATTTCCCATCCCGATGACACCAAGATGCTTCAGCTAAACTAAGCAGAGAAGTCATCTTAGTCTTGTTCTCCTCGTGTTTTCAGACTTTCACTATGTTTGGATCTGGTGAGTTCAGGTTCATAGGTCTTTTCTTGGCTAACAACCATAAGGGCCTTTTTAAGTCTATCCATGCATCCCAAATTTCTGACAAGTTCTCGTACCCTTGATAAGTGTAAGCAAGGGCTTGAGAGATTAAACATTTACAAGCACAGTTCTGGGAAAGTAACCATTTTCAGGCTGCCTTTGTCCATTACAGACATATGTGCCTAATCAGGGATGAATTTCCTATTCTCCATCCAGTTATCCAAGTTACAGTTGAATTGGTTTAGGGAGGAACTCTGCTTCACATGGATGGGGAGCCTGTTCCAGAGAAGAGGTAGTCTGTGGGATGCACACCTGTCTCTCCAGCAGGTCCTATTTGTATCACAGGCAAGGTTTAAGTCTTTAGAATGGGCAATTCCAGTGCTGTTTGTTTTGCAGATATGCAGGAGGTCCATCAGGGCAGGGTCTGACAATGTCTTATATGCCAGGCATAGATCCCCCTCAACAGCCTGTACAAGGATAAGGCCTTGAAACATTCTGCACAGGACATGTTACTTACGCCCTGTATTCTTTTAGTGAGGAGCCTCTGTGAACTTTACAACTGTTGGATGTGCCTGGTTAGGTACATACCAAAGGGGGCATTGTACTCAATGACATGTCTGATGAATGATGAATACAGTGGAAAAATGACTTTCTTGGACCTAGATGCCATACCTTTGTTTATAAGTTGCACAACATAGAATGATTTTCTCACTACTGTATACACATGATGGTCAAAGATTAGATTACTGTTTATGTGTGTCCCCATGTCCCTGACTACTTGGCCAAGTCTTAGGGGTGTGTTGTCAATATGATAGTTACCAGGCATGGATGACTTCTCAAACTATACTATTATGCATTTCTTGGCATTTAGTTTTAGTCCACAGCTCAATCACCAGTTATTTGTCTCTGTCACATTTGTGTCAATGGGGAATTCTATGACTACTCCTTATTTGCAAACATTTGCAAATTTAGTCAACCAGAGGCCATTGACATTGGCCTTGATTTCAGAGAAGTAAATGCTAAAAATGAATGGTCCCAGGACTGATCCTTGAGGGACTACATGCAACTGGCCTCTTTGGAGAGGTGGACTTCCCAATTCTAACTTCCTGGGTACTGTCTGGAAGCCAGCTGGCTATCCACTGGGTGACATAAGGGCTTATACCTAACTTCTTGAGTTTTTCAGCAATCCCTGAGTGTTGCATTGTGTCAAATGCCTTGGCAAGATCAAGGTAGGCAGTGTGAAGCATTTTGCCTCATCCATTGCTTTGGTGACCTTATCAAAGAAGTCCACTAGGTTGAGTAGGCATGACCTGCCCTTGACAAAACCAAATTGGGTTGGATCCAGTGTCTGGAGGTTTCCTATGTCATTATTGATCATTTTCATGATAATCATTTCCATGGTTTTGCATATGAAACTAGTGAGATGTATGGGTCTGTAGTTTCCAGGGTCTGTAAATGACCCCCCCCCCTTTGTGTTGAGAGATTACTGTTGCTGTTCTCCATTCATAAGACATGAAGCCTGTTTGGAGGCTACATTTATATACAAATTCCAGAGGCTTGATAGATCATGTTTCATGCTATTTAGAAGGCATCCTGGGATATTGTCTGGGCCCTCTGATGCAGTGTTCTTGGCCTCAGAGAGAGCATTAAGGACCTGTTCCCTAGTAATAGTAGGAAGCGTTATAGTTGATGGTATTTCCTGAGGGAAGGTTGAAGGGAAGAGGGGTAAAGCAGGAGCTGAATTTGTCAGCCAGTAGGTTTGCTATATCTTCTAGCTTAGTATAAGTGGGTCTATTAACAATGAGCTCTCTACACAATTGCATATCGTCTTTGAGGTTGTGGGCACAGCCAAAGTATGCCTTGTGGTTGTCCTTAGCTTTGGAGGCTAAATTTACCTCATATGTGGCTTTGGTAGACTTTATTTGTCCTCTGAGTTCTTTGTTTAGTTTGATGAGGATGCTTTTATCCTGCTGGGTGCAAGACCTCCTAATTTTGCCATGATTTTCTTCCCCCTGTTATACAGCCTACTGATTTTGTGATTCCACCCAGGTGGCTTGTTTTTTTGAGTTAGTACAGTACTTCTTCCTGATAGGTACAGCTGCCTCTATGCAGCTATTAACATGCTTGTATAGGGATTCTGTGAACAGTTATGTTTAGGCAGAAGTGTTCTTGGAGTATATGGGGGCTTGACATTTTGCCAGGTTATTACTTAGTAGGAAGTTAGCCTTAGAGTAGTTCCTGAATATTCCAGGATTAGTTGGGGTTCCAGGTTTTATTTTTACTTCAAAGGAGACCATTTTCTGGTCTGACCTTACTAGAGAAGACATTACACTAGAGGGGTGTGCAACACTCTCCCATATTATTGAAGACCAGATCCAGTATGTTTGCACCTCTGGTCAGTGTACTGACAATCTGGTCCAGGGAGTTTGTGTTTACAAAATCCAGGAATCTCTGTGCCTCTACATTTGGTGTTGTATATGATCCCCAGTTAATAGTGGGTTAATTAAAGTTGCCCATAAATATGGTATTGGGTTAGATGGTGAGTGTTTCCAACACATTTAAATATATATTATGGATTTCCTGGGTCATAGAAGGAGACCTATAGCTTGCAAGGAGTTGGTATGGGATTTTGCCTATGGTGATTTGAACACTGAGAAGCTCAAACGCATTGTTCTTATTGAACAGCATTGAGGTATTTTTATTTTTGATGTAAATTGAGACACCTCTACCTTTAGTCCCTGTCTATGTAGTAGCTAGTCTAAATGTGTGGAAGGCATTATAACCTTGCACTGCTGGTGTGCTCTCTACAACTTTAAACCATGCCTCAGTGACAGCACAGATGTCAGAATTCTCTAGTGTGAGGAAAACTTGTATGGAGTGAAGTTTTTTGTTTAGACTCCTCGCATTGAGACACAACACCTTCAGATTTTCTTGGTTTTGATTTGCTATGTTGGATGTATTTTCAGTTTGGCATTGACTATAAAAAGGTACTATGGAGGAGGACACTGTTTTATTTAACATTCAAAAGCCTAGAGGGGAGAGGTGCAGATCATCCCTGGCAAAGCAGTGTGGTCTGCTGGCCATATCTTTCCATGCTGACAAATATTGTACTCCCTAAGAATGATGCCAGAAAGTAAATTAATGATTAAAGCCTGTCAGCTTCTGTTTTCACTGTGGTATCATCCTTGGAGAAGGTAAAATGCTGCTCAATGCTGCGCTCATACCAGCCTGTAACACATATTCCGATAGCTGCATGATGTTTCTCTTCATATTGTCTAGGGAGGTATGTCTCAAGTCATTTACACCCACATGGACTATGACTGAGTCATATTGGTACTTATGGTCCAATAACCTGAATACGTGTGTAATATGGTGGATCATTGGCCCTGATAAAAAAACTGTAGATATGTATGCAGTCCTATTACTGCAGATAAATACATCTAATCAGTTTTGAGGAGGCCCATACCTCTTTCAGAATTAGGAATATATAATCTATATCATTTGATAATTGTGAACATTTTTCTTGTTTTTCTGTCCAACTCATCCAATATGTTTTTGGGGCAGTAAATCACATCAAAACTGTAAGTTAGAACAGCAAATTGGTTTATAACTTGGACTTTGTTCTGAGATGTCAGGAATGTTTTCAGTATTAATTGTAGTCCTCAAAAAATTCCTGAGTTTTGAATGCTTTTGTTCATGTGTTATTGTCATTCCTTCATCAATTCCCAATTATTTATACACTCCCTCCTTCATATCACGTTCCTGTTTCAGATTGATATTTTCTTGATGCTGCAGTTTTCCTGCTTTAAATGTTGCTTTGGTACATTTATCAAGACCAAATGACATTCTTATATCATCTGAGAAAGTTTTGACCTCTTACACTTGTGCTTTCAGCTCCTCCTTTGATGAACATTAGTTTTAAATCATCCACAAAAAGAAGGTTAGAAGTTTTTACACTTTGTTATTTTCTGGGAACCAAACTGTAACCATAATCTAGTCTGTTATGTAGACAGCTTAATGGGTTAAGGGCAAGAAAAAAAAAAGCAGTGATGACAAAGAGTCAACCTGGAATATCCCCCTTTGAATTTTTATCCCTGGGATAATAATTTGTCCTTTATCATGGTTTAGCAGCAAAGTAGTTTGTCACTGTGTCACGGTCACTGTAATGCAATTGATCAGTGTGGAGTGTATCTTATACGTCTGTAAACACTTTTTATCCATGAATGTGGGATGCTGTCAAATGCTTTTTTATCTGTCAATGCCATACATGGATTCTTCACCTATTTACAGTTCTCCATTATGACTTTAACAACAGATGATCCTTTGTTCCATATGACTTTCTTTTCTTACCCTTTTGTTCTATTGCCATGATTGAGTTTTCTTCTAAATGACTATAAACTCTGTTGCCATCAGTTCCAGTATATAATTTATACATTGTTGAAAGGCAAGTTATTGATCAATAGTTTTTAGGACAGGTTGCAGGTTCAGTCTTAAGGAGGAGTATTGTATTTCCTGTTGTTATGCAGGTTTATGTCTTTTCATGATGCACATATAAGTAGTTTTTACTTGGGGCTAAATCTTCATGGTAAGATGTTATTACTTTTAGCCAGAAGCTAGGTACTGTATCTGGGCCTGAGGTTTTCCATTTAGGAGCTTTTCTTAATTTTGTTTCAATTTCTCTGGCTGTTAATTCATCCCATTTTATATCCTGTACATTTGAACTTCGTATTTCTTTTACATCTATCAACTCAGCATATTTGTTATGTTCCACAGGGTCTTCATAGATATTTCTCCAAAATGTATCTATTTCTTCTTTTTTGTTGCTGTTTCCCAATTCTCTATAAAACTGTTTTGAGTCTTCAGCGAATTTCTTATTTTGTACTTTTCCTTTATACTTACTTGAATATCTTCTAAATTTTTCTGTCTGTACTAATATCTTTAGTTTATTATTTGCGGTAGTGTATGATAGATCCTGGTCTGTTCTGATACTGTGCATTACTTTCATTACATCTATATTTCTAAGTATTTTTGTCGATTTATTCCCTCTTCTATACTCTTCTAACAGTGATACTTGCCTTAATTCGCTATTTTTCTCCAGTCGATACTTCAGTGATGACATTTGATTTCCTCCCTTCCTGTGTTTTTGTGGTCAGATTTTATCTATTATTTTAACTGCACAGTAATATATCCTATTTACTTCTGTTATATCACATGAATTTCTACCCGCTGTGGTGGTGCTGCGGTAGCGTTGTTGCCTCACAGTAAGACGCTGTCCGGTTCAATTCTCAGGTAGAGCGCCTTCTGCGTGGAGACATGAGTAAATGGGCGTCCCTTCGTTGAAGGTTGTGCATCAGAGCTGGCAACTCGGCACGTAAAAAAATCAGCTGCCAATCATTAGCGGACCGGAGTTCCATGTGGCGACCCCTAACCAGGAAAAGCCGAAAGACACAACAACAACAAAATATCACATGAATTTCTGTTAATGGTTTTGACTACTGTGTTCATTTGCTTTATCAGACTTCTAACATTTTAGGTCTTATTGACCTTCTGAAATCTGTTTCTTTCATCAATCTTAATATGTCTATCTATCTCTATTAAATCAAGCAACTCTTCCCTTAGATTATTTTCTTCTAAACTGATGACAAATTGTTCTCCATTTGCTGTGGGCATTCTACAGAAAGTTCCAGAACATCTTCTTGTTACATATTCTCTTCATATTGCTATTTCATCTGGGAACTCAATGGCCTATCACTATACATTATTGACTGTGTCAGAGTTGCCTTTGTTTCCTGCTCCTTCCCTTGCTGTTCAACTCCAACTGAACTTTTTTACTGGTTTCCTACTGAGGGCTCCAGAGTATTTTCATGTGGCAAATGATCAGATGCTTCCTGTTCCATCAGTTTCTCCTTAATTTGGGGACTCATTGTTTCATCATGCTGTGATGTTACCAGAGTTGGATTTACTACACTAAATCCTTCACTTCACAGGTAATCCATAACTTCTGCTTCTATTTCTTTAACTTCTCTATTTCTAATCCTATTTCCTACTTTCTCCCTTTGTTTTCCTACTTTTAGTATTGTGTGAAATTTTTCATATTTGGATGTCTTTGCCTGTATTTCTCTTCAAACATCTTTGGTGCTGCTTTTTTCTCTTGATCAGTTTTGCTTTTTCCTTTCCATTGATATCTCACCATATTAAATCTCTGTTTCATTTTCCCATGTCCTTATTTCTTTTTTAGATATCTCCCACTCCAGCTGTTCCTCCTTACTTTGGGGACCCATTGTTTCATCATGCTGTGAGATAACCTGTGTTAAACTTTCTGCACTAAATCCTTCACTTCGTAGGTATTCCATAACTTCAGCTTCTATTTGTTTAACTTCTAACTGATTAATCTCTGTTCTACATTCCTCCTTTGTAATCTTATTTTTGTATTGTTAAATGTTTCATATCTGGGTATCTTTGTCTCTATTTCGCTTCAAATATCTTTGGAGCTGCTTTTTTAATTGATAGTTTGGCTTTTCCTTTGCATAAATATTGCACCATATCAGATCTTTCTTTCTTTCCCATGTCCATGTTTCTTTTTTTATGCCTTTCAAAAAATCTCTGGGTTTTGTTATTTATATCTTTGCACTTCCTTAGTCACTTCTTTTTCCAAATGGCCCAAAGTTTCTTGGTCTTTATAATATTTTTCATGGGTCTCTTGTATTAATGAACACAAATTTGCTTGTGCAAGTATTTTTCTTTCCTCTAATTTCTCTCTAATCTTTTTAAATATCTTCTAGCTGGAAATTCTGGGCTTCTTGAATAATAGTAACATACATAATGCATTTCTTGTTCTCAATAGGCCACTTCATCATCTTTAAGGTACTTTTTTGACTTGTCAGTTTTTGTGTTTTTTGTGGAATATTACTTCCTTCTACAACAGGGAAGGGGGCATGCTTCCCCTGAGCCTGGCCTAACCCCATTGTAGGAAGGTTTCTTGTCTTGAGGATTCTATACTGTTATTTTTTCCAGTCCTGACACCAGTGTACATACCAGGATTAGGCACTTTTTTATCTTGGAACTTGTGCACTCAGCTGTCTTTTTTATTTTTTAACCTAATTCTGTCCATGATATATAAAATACTGTCTATATATCAATGCAGTATTAGTAAGATTTTGTAAAAACAGGGTCTACCTCTGAAGGTACTCACCAAGACTTGAGAATGAATTCAGTTCAAGCAATACTAATCTCCTTTGCTTGCTGATTTTATCATCTCTCCATTCTTCCCAGTAAGAGAAGTCTGATTCAGAGGAAAGTATTGATTCACACACTGATATCCAGTCTAACACGAAACAGGTTTTTCAGTGGGAGCAGAATAAAATGTATTATAATTTGTTACCACTACCAATGTCAAAAACTACAACTATCCCTTCTATACTGCCTATTTTAGAAAATGTTTTTCTATCTGCAGCAGTTTTTCTGACATTCAACCTCTTGTTACAAAGGCATCTGACATGTCATACAAGGTCTCCAGACACACAAGTAGCTGCTTTGTTTTCTAATCCAAAAACAGACTCATTATGCATTTTTGTAATCTGCTGCTGCTGCTCAACAGGTCACTGTTACTAACCTTAATCGTTCTACAAATATTGACCAAAAATAAGACAAACTGATTAACACAAACAGCAAGGCAAACAGACACTTACTGAAATCATGTTGTTTATTAAAATATTGTGAGCATTTTTGTTTAATTAATATTAATTAAACAAAAGCACTCACAGTATTTAAAAAAATGTGGTTTCAGTAAGTGTCCGCTTGCCCTGTCGTTTGTGTTAGTTTAACCCTATTAATTCTGACAAAGATGAGAAAGTAATGAAAAATCATGGAAGGAAATATATTCTTCTAGTACGTTAGCTGTCAGGATTTTAAGTTGCCATATGTTAAAGTTTTTTCCTGTGTCATTTGAGGACATGCAGAATTTAATTGTTAACCTTCCTTCTTCTGAGGTAACAAATTCATGAAATGCTTCTGTGATAGATTTTTCTCAGGTGACTAACATAATTTAAAACATGCTTATGATGCTGATGATTCTTCTTCCAGAGCTGCTGCTTCTGGATCATTTTTGAGGAGACTAGGTAGCTGAATTTTCAAAATCTCCCTGATGATGTCAAATCTGAGATTTTAATTTCTTCCTTAGATAAAGACACTCTGTTTGGCTCTTCTGCAGCTGAGATGCCTTAAGAAGGGTGACGAAATGGGAAAACTGAAGGAGTGACTTGATTTTTCAGTTCTTTTCCAGACCAAATAATAGTTTCTCCCTCCTCAGCTCCCTTTTTCAATAAGCACGTTTTACAGCATGGAATCGGTAAGCAGAGTTTCTGAAAGCAATAGATAGGGGGCCCAAAAAAGAAAGGAAAAGCCTCTAAAAAGCAAGGAGAGTCTTCTGAGTCAGTATGACTATCCACTGTTTAACCTCCCCCTCCATACACACACACACACACACACACACACACACACACACACACACACACACACACACACACTCTTGCAACCTTTCTATGTCAATGACTTCATCTTTCCTTTTGACATTAAATATTTCCAGATAATTGGGTTCTGGTGGTAATCCAAAGGGGATGCTCTTGGCAATAGTCACCCCCCCTTTATCAAATTCTGTCTTGCCCATGAAACCAGATTTCTCTTTTTCCTGAATGATCTTGGCAGACAGTGCTGGATCTTACTTTTCTAAACTTTTTTGTGAAGTTTCTGAAGTTCAAGATGTTATCACTTCAATATCTTTATCCACTGATTCCTCATCTAGCCTTCATGGTAAAGCTGAATTTAAATGTGGCCTATCACCGCATTCCTATTGCCAAGCATTTCAGGCATTTCATAAGATTTGTTGAATGTGGCTTACAATATCAATTCTTTGTTTTACCTTTTGGAGTCTCCACTGCCACAAGGATATTCACAAAATCCCTATCTCCAGTCATTGCAAAAACATTTTCCATATTTGGATAATTATCTTATCTTTGCAAACTGTTTTTCCAGCTGTCAAAAGTCTCTAGCAACTACTCAGGAACTTCTACTTAGTCTCAATTTTATATCAATTTGCAGATGTCTTCTCTCATCCTGCCTCACAGAATGGATTTCTTGGGATGTTTGATGGACATGGTCTTCGGATGAGCCTTTCTTCCTCCAGATAATGTAGAGATGTTCCAACAGTTTTTTTTTTGAGATTTTGTAGCCTAAAGCAAGCATCATCAAGAGAGTTTCTTAGAATTGTAGGGTGCATGGCTTTAATGAATGTCATACTTTCCTTTGCCAGACTACACATGAGGAAAATACAATGGTACCTCAGACCAGAGTAGATTCAGCATCTATACCCTTTTACTTTTCATATTTTCGTTCTGGGATCTGTAAAGCTGAAGACTGGATGGTGAGTACACCAGAGAGTATGCAATCCAAATCTTCTTTTCTGCCTTCTAAACTCCATTTAGTCAGTCACCACAGACACTTTAGATCTGTCATGGGCAGCAGTTTTAAAACAGATAAAAGTGCAATCTCTGAGGGATCCTGCAGACAGACAGAAAAACAAATATCAAGGAGATGCTGACTGTTGTCAATACTTTGAAGACATTGTATCATCTCTGGTCCCCAGGACCTCTGCAAGTGTACATAGACAACACCACAGTGATGTGGTATATAAACAAACAGGGAGTACCAGATCCTACCCTTATTGCAGACTGGCGATGGTGGCCTGGGATTTAGCAATTTAGCTCAGTCTAACTCTTCATTATTCATGCCTTCTGTCAGAGCAGGACATTATTGCAGACAAGCTCAGCATGACCAGGATAGATTCCCTATGCATGGAAACATCATCCTGAGGTCTTCCAAGAATCGATCCAACTGTGGGGTATACCACAAATAGGTCTGTTTTTCTACTTTCATAACTGTTTACCTCCTTTCAGAACAAACACCTAAAGAAGTTCTGCTCCAGGACTCCATGCAGTCAGGCCTGGAAGAAAGATGCTTTATCATTCCCATGGATGGAAATGTTCTTGCATGCTTTTCCATGCTTTCCATTACTACCAGGATTCTTCTAAAACTCCAGAATAACTCTCCAAAAATGGTGTTGGTTATTCCCTTCTTGCCAAAGGATCAGTGGTTCAACATCTGATTTTATAGTTGGGATCACAGAAGGAACCAGGACCCTTTTCTGGCCCGGATGTGTCTGGTTCTGGATTGCTTGTATGAGTTAATGCCCAGAGGTGTGTCATTGTCTTCAATCAAGGCAAATTTTGTCAGCCATTTCTGCTTGTCTGACCTCATATTCTCCCATCCCATTTCTAACAATACTCAAGTTAAATAATTTTTGAAAGAGATTTTACATATCGGTTGATGTTGGAAACAGGTGGCTCCTCTTTGGGATCTTAACTATGAGCTTGAAAAGCTTACACTGTCTCCATTTGAACCAGCTCATGGTGCTGATTTGAGATTCTTAACATGGAAGAATATTTTACTTATTGCTTTGGAATCTGCCAGGAAAGTATATGAGTTACAGGGACTTATGAAGAGTCAGTACTACCCTATTTTTCACAAAGGCACAGTTTCTTTGAGAGCAAACCCTACCTTTATGCCTAAAGCCATCTCAGAGTTTACTTTAAGACAGACTATTAACCTCCCAATCTTCTTTCCTGAACCAAAGAAAAAGGAAGTAAGGATTCTTCACTCTCCGGATGTACAGAGGCAACTCAGATACTACCTAGACAAAAGACAAACAGAAAACTGCAACCACCAACCAGACATAGTGGAGTTTAGATCTTGAGTACATTCACAGATTGTTGTTGATAGTATGAACTTTAATAGTATTTTTTTATTATTAGCCACTTAATTTAGATGCACAGTGTTGTAATAGTAAGGTTATTTACTGTATCTGTTTCCTTACGTATTTATGGGATAGGTTAGTAGTGTTTCAATGTTAGTGAATGGCTTAGGTGCGTTCATATTATATGTGAACATTTTTTATTCTTAAGGACATTTTAGTTGTTAGGTAGTACTTAAGTGGTAGGTCAACAATGTTCTATTTTTATGTTAGTGATCGGCTTAGGCAGATTTATATTACAGGAGAATTGTTTCATCCTAACTGAAAATGTAATTGTTTTGCACTTTTTTATTGTTTTTCTATTGGTTAGATTTTGATAGCAGAACCATCAGTTTGGGTTTGATTGATCTAAGCATTAAGTTTGTCTGATGGGCTAAGGTATTAAATAAGCACAGTATTTTGTTTCACTGCAGATGCAGTTGCAATGCAATATACTTTGTATTGGTTGAAATTTGGTGATAGTACAACCTACTAGGGCTCAATTGGTTAGCTTAGAGCCCTTCATATGAATATGCATGTTCTAGTTTTAGGTTACCATTGGTTAGGATAATAGCCTTAGTATTTCCATATTCTATGTTAATAGTCTATCAAATTGCTTTTGTAAAATTGCATTTATTCATGCTTTTTTAGCTGTGATTAGATGGTGTTTTAACTGTACTCTGTTCTGATTGGTTGATATTTGTTACTTAAAGTTTTAAATACTTTTCTTCATGCTCTGATAAAGCGATGTTATTACGTACTATAATTTAACTCTGTATTTTTTGCCATATTTTCATTCATTAAAAGTTTTAATACCCATGATGGTCACAGTTTTCTTTTTGTTGTTTGATCTTGTTGAGTGTTTACTGTGGCCTTGGTTCAGTGTGTGTTCGTTTTGTGTTTATTACCTATACAAAACTCAGCGTTTAAGGAAAGCCAACCTTTGGACCTCCAGTTGAGTATTTCTAGATGATTGTTTCACGATATCAACTTTTTGTTATACTCACCACAATAAGTTACTTCCAGGCAGGGTTACAACTCATGCAACAAGAGTATTGGCTTCTTTGGTGGATTTCTGGAAAGAAGTGGGCTCTAGAAATATTCTAAAACCAGCTATGTGGTCCACTGCACATATGTTTACATATGGGTCCAGAGCAGGCTTTTCCAGGACCATAGGTTCCTGCAATCTTAGATACCAGCCTCCTCCCACTTTTTCTTCTCCTATCTAAGCTATGGTAATCTACCCACATATCTTAGGCTGCTGCAATGGTGACACATGTTCAAACATAGTACAATTCCAGTAGCCATCTCTCTCTCTCTCTCTCTCCCTTGAGCCCCCTTTTTTCCAGCTGTTCATTGTGTATTGTCAGGCTGTGATTGTTTTCCCCCTTTTTATATAGTTATAGTTCACTTTGTTTCCAACCATAATTTTTCAGGGTTCTTGCCTCCTTCTTGGGCATAAAAGGCTCTGAAAATATTGAGTACTCCGCATGCCTTTTATATGGAGTGCCTTACATGCTCCTGGCAGTTGTAGCCCCTGGAGAGTACCCAAAGCTTTGGAAAGCTGGCTGGGATAGGGTGATAGAATGTACATGTAACACAACAGAAAAAAACTCCAACCAAATGCTAAATCAAAAAAAAAAACAAAACGTGAAACCAGCCTGAGTAAAGGGACCAGGCAGCCGAAATAATTCCAAAAACCTTTAATGAAACTGAGCGCTTTTGACTAGTCACAGCAAGGCTTCTTCAGAGTTAAAGTGTCAATGGTACAAATCCATTTAAATAACCCTCCCTGCCAATGACATTACAGCAGCTATCAATCAAAATATAACACATCACATCATAAATATTTAAATAAAAATGAAACCAAAATTAAATACCTACAAAAATACTAAAAGTCTGCCTGTAGAAAAGACAGAGTAAACTATTTAAAATACACTTACACAGTGTTTTAAAATTGCATAGATAGAGATTTGCTCATTTAATCCAGGTTTTAAAGTGGCATTTAATCTTAAAAATTCAAGTCAAAGAAAACTTTATTGTCATTCAGAATCACACAAGTGCAAAAACTGAACAAAATTCTGTATCTCCGGACTCAAATGTGCAGATATCACATAGACTTAACAAGACAAGATATTAATACATAAATGACTACTTACTCTATACCATAATGTTCTAGCTAGATAATCCTAATATTGCACATAAATTAAACTCACTTTAACATTTATTATACAGTGATCTCTTTGTTTGCTTGTGCAATGCACAGTACTGAGGTAAGACATTGCATTAAAGACTTACATTGAGTATTGCCCAGAGCGAGACATTCATGAGTATTGCACTGACGACTGAGTTACAGACTAGCGTTAGATATTGCACTATAATGAGACATTTCTCTGGCCTTACTACTGTCCCTGATGGCCAGTGAATTGGCTTGACTTGTTGACTGCGCTAATATTGGATTGAAACAGGCAGTCAGGTTATTGTACAATTTGAGATGGTCTTCCACACTGAAGTAATGGCCCAGATGGATGGTGTGGAGCATGATTGTTGCAAGAGTTCAACAGTCTGATGGCCTGTGGAAAGAATCTGTTTTTGAATCTTGTAGTTCTACATCATATGCTACAGAAGTGCTCACCAGGTGATAGCTACATGAACATTCTGTGAGCAGGGTGGGTGCAATCCTTTATTATTCTTTTGGCCCTGCCTAGACATCTGGACAAGTGCAGGTCCTGGATAGCTGGTAGGGTGAGCCGGATGATCTCTCAGCTGCCTTCACCACTCTCTGGAGAGCCTTTCACTCAGAGATAGAGCAGCATTCGTACCAAACTGTGAGGTTCTTTGTCAGGATGCTTTCTATTGCACCCCTATAGGAGGTTGTGAGAACTACTGATGGTATGTTTGCTCTCTTTAACCTTCTCAAAAAGTGCAGCCTCTGATGGGCCTTCCTGACAATGGCATTTGTACTGGTAGACCAGGACAAGTCCTAATCAATATGCATCCCCAGAAACTTTGTGCTTCCCACTCTCTCCACTGTTTCTCTGTTGATGATGAGGAGAATATTCCTTTCAGTTTTTCCTGTAGTCCAAAATTATTACCTTTGTCTTTTCACGTTTAGTGCTAAGTTGTTACTGTCACACCAGGTAATCAGTTCTTCTACCTCAACCCTGTACGCTGCCTCATCATTGTCGCCGATGAGGCCCACCACTGTTGTATCATCAGCGGACTTGATGATGTGGTCAGTGTTGTACCTCACTGTGTAGTCATGTGTTAGCAGGGTGAACAGCAAGGGACTTAGGACACAACCTTAAGGAACTCCAGTATTCAGAGTGATGCTATCCGAAGACTTATTTCCTATGTACTCTTCCTGAGGTTTATCCTCAGAATGTCAAAGGACTTCTTTGCATTCTGAAGGGCTTTCAAGATCACCTCCACTCCCATTGTATGATATCCTGTCCACCACAAAAAATCAAAAATGTTTGAACTTAAGACACTCCATTGAATGCTTGAAGAGGGCATTAGCTGACCTTTTGTTTTTCATATCCCTCAGGTGTTCACCAATCTGTTCTTTGAGGTGTCTATTAGTTTTACCTACATAGAATGCCTGACATGTCATACAGGATGCTAAATATATAACCATTCTACTATTCCAATCGATCCATTCCAGACAAGCAATTACCCTATCATAATGTGCTATGGTAATATATGGCCCATCATTTTTTTAAGCACCTGTATTGAATTATCACTTGTGACACAGGCAAATTTACATTTATACAAAAGTAATTAAACTGTATTAAATTAACATTAACAAATATTATACTTCACATATATTGCTATATATCATACAACCTAAGCAACATTACATAAATTATTCAATTCCTGCCCCCTTTTTTTAAACAAGAAACATCTTTATTAAACCATCAGTTATGACATAAGCAATCATACATGTAAATAAATGAAAACAAACCACACAGGCACAATCCTAGTTGCAAGCATTTTACATCACAAACCATACTTATACACACCCAGTTGCAACCAATATACATTACTAATAATCTACCCAATCATTTTCAATCAAAGATTACATTGCTCATTTAAGTCCTGCCTTCTTTTAAACCTCATTCCTCCCCTGTATGTATTGTCCGCACAATCCCCATGTTTTTCTTATGTAGTTTGCTCCTACCCTTTTCTAAAGATTTCAATTCCAGTTGTTTTATCTCTGTTACAATATTCACTACTTCTAACATAGATGGTTTAGATTCTGATTTCCATTTTCCGGTAATTGCTTTTTTGGCAGCCACCACAGTTAGATACAGCAAGGCCTTACCATGTCTAGGCAATTCCGATTCTATATCATAGCTCAGAAAAGTCATCCCCCTTGTCACACTAATCTGCCCACCTGGCATCTCCAACAGTGCATCCCACAGGGAATCCTTAAAGTCCATCAACCTACTGCGCTCCCAGAAAATATGTTCCCAAGTACTCTTTCTTCCCCATCACACCTCCATCATTTTCTGTCTACCTGAGGAAAAATTCTCTGGAGTCTGCTTGGGGTATAAAAATATCTATGTGAACATTTCCAAGCAAAAATCCTAAATCTTCTAGATTTTGTTGCATATTTGGGACACATACATATGTCCTTCCATTGTTTCTTTGTGAATTGCTTATCCAGTCTCTCTTCCCAATCCTTTCTAACCTCCTCTGATTGATTCTTATATTTATCATGCAATATTTTATACAGTCTACTAGTTATTCATTTTTTAATGGCAGCTTCTGTTCTAAATTCTACTAAAAACTCTACCAGTGCTGGTCTTTCATTTAGGACCCCCTATTTCTTTCTCTTTGCCTATACTCTGATATCAGTCCTTGATGCTGAAGGCAATCTGTAACCTGCAATCGAAATAAATTCTTGGCTTCTTCCCATTTTATTACCTTTCCCTCTTTGGTTATTGCTCCCAATACCTTGGCTCCTTTTCCCCCTCTTGCCTATTGTCTATATCCCTAATTGCAGTCATTCCTATTGGCAGAATCTCCTTTCTCCAGTCCTGTGTTGGCTTAGTTCTTAGAATACTTTCTGCTACTTTATGGATATAATGTTCTGTAGGATTATTGTTATTCTTCTTAAAGGCCTGCATCCAAAATCCCAGTCTCTCCTTGTTTCTTGAGCTTCCCTCCTGTTTGAACATCATCCCTTTCTACTTTGAATTATAGTTTTCTGCCTGCACTATGTATAGGAGCCTTGTTGCTATGAAATACCCCTTCAGATTGGTTAATCCCAATTCTCCATGTTCTACTGGAAGAATCAGCTTATTCCACTTGACTATTGTCATCTTCCCCTCCCAGTTAAAGTCCTTCAGCTCTTTACTAATTGCTATCCACAACTTCAACTGTGGTTGATAAAAATATGCCTGACCTGTGTATAAGATTAAAGGGACTAAAAAGATTTTGACTGCTTTTATCTTACTATCCATATCCATGTAACAAAGCTTCCATTTTTCTCAGTTTTTGTATTATCTTTTGTTTAATCGCTTCCTACATATTCTTAGCTGCCACACCAGAATAATTTTTAATCCATACTCCTAAATACTTCATTTTATTGTGTCCCTATAAATACAGATACTGCTGAAGCAATTTGTGTGTGGGCACACAATTTACTGCTATTGTCTTTGTTTTAGCTTTATTAATTTTGTATCCAGAAAAGATTTGAACCTCTCACAATGTTTCACAATACTGTAATGTCTCTTTCTGGTTTTGTCAGGTATAAAATAATATCATCTGGAAATAGAGCCAGCTTTTCTTGACTACCGTGCCAATTATATCCTCGAATTTCTGAGTACCTTAGTTTCTTTGCCAGTGGTTCTAAATATAATTAAGAAATTATCAGAGAGGACCAAACCCACTTTAATTTTCACCTCCCATCTCTCATACATTCTCATAATCAACCTTATCATTTTTTTTCAGGAAATGCAAATGCATCCATTGCCCTGCTCATAAAGTCCCAGCTTACTCTGTCAAATGCTTTCTTTGCATCAAGACCCACTAACAACAATGGCATCTTTTACATTCTGCTTCCCTCTGGATCACCAATGTTCTGTTAATGTAGTCAAATGTTTGTCTCCCATCCACAATACCACATTGATCCATATCTATCAATTTTTCATAGGTTCATAGGTTCATAGGTAGGTACTAGGCTATCTGCCCGAAGGCATTTATAAGCCTAGCCGGAATGTGTTGGCTTTGGCCGCCCCCTTAGATTAGTTCCCTGTGCCTCTGTCCAGCAGAGCCATTGAATTGATCCCTGGGGTAAACTTTCTGTTTCCCATCCACTCGTCAAAGTTTCTCTTGAAGAGGGTTAGCGAGAAGCTCTGCCTAATGTAGATTGGAATCTTGTTCCAGAGCATGGGAAGTCTCTGGGACAGGAATCTATCCCTCCAGCATGTCCTATTTATTGTTGTGGTGAGGTTTAGATCCCTGGAGCGTGTGGCTCAAAGGGATATGGTTTTCTTTAGGTGGAGCATGTCCATCAATTCTGGGTTGGACATGACCTTGTATGTCAGGCAGAGATGACCTCTGAGTAGGTGGTATGCAACCGAATACAGCTGGATTTTTTTCAGTCGAGCTGCATAGGGCAGCTGCTTGAGGACAGTGATCCTCTTGGTGAGGAACTTCTGTGGTCTTTCCAGTTGTTGCAGGTGTCTTGTAAGGTACATCCCAAATGGGGCATTGTAGTCTATGATGGGTCTGATGAGTGATGCATAGAACGGCCCAATGACCTCTTTCAATCTGGATGCAAATCCTTTTGTGATTAGGTGGGGCACATAGAAGGATTTTCTAACCACTTTGGCAATGTGATTATCAAAGGAGAGGTTACTATCTGCTTGGATCCTCAGATCCCTTATTACGTCTTCCGTATTTAGGGGGCTACCACCTATGTGGTAGTTTGTGGGTACTTTGTTTTTTCCAAAGGGGATGACTATGCACTTTTTGACATTTAGCTTGAGGCCATGGTTTTGACACCAGGTATCTGTCTCAGTGAGACCCTTTTGGAGGATGTCTGTGTCAGCCTGAGAGTCAGTTATAGCCCCTAGTTTGCAGTCATCTGTGAACTTGTTCAGCCATAGTTCTCCTGTGCTTTCCTGTACCTCTGAGAAGTATATGCCGAACAGGAGGGGTGCTAGTACTGAGCCCTGGGGAATGCCACTTGTAACCGGTTTAGAGTCAGACCTAGCTCCTGCAACTCTAACCACGTGGGTTCTGAACATGAGCCAGTTGGCAACCCATCTCGTGACATTGGAGTTTATGTTCAGGCTGGTGAGCTTGTCTATAATACCTGAGTGAGGAATGGTGTCGAAGGCCTTTGAGATGTCTAGGTAGGCTGTGTGGACTACCTTTCCCTCATCTATAGCCTTGGTAACTGTCTCAAAGAAGTCCACCAGGTTTAGGAGGCATGATCTTCCCTTAACAAAGCCGAACTGGGTAGGGTCCAGTGTTTGGAGGTTTCCAATGTCTCTGTTAATGAGATCCATGATGATGCACTTCATAGCTTTGCAGACCAAGCTAGTTAGGCTTATAGGGCAATAGTTCCCGGGGTCCGTTGTGGCTCCACCTTTGTGGAGTGGAATAACCGTTGTTGTGCACCACTCTGTGGGCATGTAGCCTGTGGAAAGGCTGAGTTTATCAGTGTGTTTAGGTGAGGGGTTAGTTCATCCTTGAGCTCATGTAGGACACAGCCTGGGACACCATCCGGTCCCATTGATGCTGTGTTTTTAGCTTTGAAGAGGGCTGTTTTAACCTGATTGTCTGTGATTTCAGGGGCACTACATTCTTCTGGTATAGTTATGGGCCCTATTGAGGGTGAGAGGGGGGGTGAAGTTTGCACTGAACCTGTCTGCCAGGATGTTGGCTATATTGGTCGGTTCAGTGTATTTTGTGCCATTCTGCACTAACTCCGAGCAGATCTGAGAATTGCCACTTAGATTCTTGACATAGCTAAAGAATGCCTTGTGGTTATCTTTGGAGTCCATGGCAATTTTTCTTTCAAAGCTAGCCTTGGATGATTTTATGAGGGAACATAGTTTCTTGCTGATACTGATCAGGGATGTCTTCCCTTCTTGGGATTTTACTCTTTTCTGTAGTAGTTGCCTCCTTCTATTGTATAGCTTGTTTATGGCAGGGGTCCACCAGACTGGTTTCCTTTTCTTGGAGGAGTGAGTCTTGGTTTTGTTTGGGATAGCACGATCCATGCATTCTTGTAGGTGCTCGTACAGCATTATCCTTTAGCATGGGGGCTTTGAAACTTCCCACCTTGGTCTTAAGTAATGTGAAGTTTGCTTTTGAAATGTTTTTCACGGTGGTTTCTTTGACCGGGGGTGGTGGCGGAATGTGGATATCTAGAGTGATTAGTTTATGGTCAGATCTAACCATCGAGGGGTTGACCTCTGGTGTGGAACACCGGTTGCCCATGTTGGTGATGACCAGGTCCAATATGTTGTCACCACTGGTGGGGATGTTGACCAGTTGATCCAGGGTGTTTGAGTTTATAAATAATAGGAAATGTTGGGCAAGGGAGTTCGTACTTGAGTTAATGTTTGGGTAATTGAAATCATCCAATATCAGGGTGTTTGGTAGGACCTTTATGTTTCCCAATGTTTCCAGGAATGTGGAGTGGGGTCCTGGGATATGGTGGGTGATCTGTAGCAAGCTATAATTTGAATAGCAGTTTTGCCCGTTGTTAGTTGCACGTGGATAATCTCTGAAGCATTGTGCTGTGCCACTAACCTGGAGGTGTGGGTATCCTTGATGAATATGGATACTCCCCCGCCTTTTGTATTTTGGTCCGAGATTTGTGGCCGAAATGTATGGCATGAGTTGTAGCCTGATAGTGCTAGGGGTGCTCTCTGGAGCCTTAAACCAGGTTTCTGTTACTGCACATATATCTGTTTTCTCCATACTGAAGAGTGCCTCAAGTGAGTGCATTTTGAGGTTTAGACTTCTGGCATTGAACAGCATTACCCTCATTACTTTTGTTATTTTTTTAGCCATTATAGACATGAACACTTTATAATCATGGTTTAGTATTGAAATGGGCCTGTACAAAGCTGGGTCTGATGGATCTTTCTCCTCTTTTGGTATTACAGCTACCACTGCTTTCTTCCAGTGTGTTGGTACTTCTCCTCCTCTTAAAATACTGCTAAACAAAACCTTACAGATATTTTCCCTCTTAGCTTCCAAACTTCCACAGGAATACCATCTATTCCTGGGGACTTTCCTGTAGATTGGTTGTACATCACAATTTTTATTTAATCTCCTCCTATCCTGTTAACAATTGAGCCCCACCTACCTCTAACTTTGGCATATTTAATTCTTCCATGAACATTTCCATTTGTATCTTTTCTTGATTTCCATATTTATCTGCTTTATATAGACTTTCATAGAATTTCTGAAATATTTTGAATACCTCTACAGGATCTTTTATTACCTTCTTTGTTATAGGCTTCCCAAACTTGGCAAAATCCCTTTCTACTTTCTGTTGCCTGAGTCATTGTGCTAAAAGTTTTTGTGCTATACTGTTATTATCAAAAACAGTTGCTTAACAGCAATCGTTCTAAATGCATGCATATTATCAAGGTAATCCCTTATTTTCTGCTTAGCATTCTGCAGTTGATCCTCTTCTTATTCTCTGAGATTTATTTGTCAGTCCCTCTAAATAATTCTTGTTCTTTCTTAACCATAGCTCCCTTTCTTTTATTTCCACTCTATTTTTAAACTCTACCTTAATTTTATCCCACTCCCTAGGTATATTTTGAGAAGAAATTTCTATCTTCTCTAATAGTTCCTGAATAATCTCCACTACCCATTCCTTAAATTCCTCTCTTTTCAACAGATAGGTGGGAAAGCGCCAGTGTCTCATTGTTGTTTCATTACTCAGTGTTTTCATTCTAGATAGTATTGGTGCATAATCTGAACTAGTTATTGGGTGTGTATCAAGACCTTCAATTAAATGCACATGTTTCTGTGACATGTAAATTCTGTCTAGCCCAGTCCAGTTTTTATATTTTGGGGAATAATATGTAAATTCACTCCAAACTTCTATTACTGAATTCACATCTTCCATGCCAAATATTTTCATAAATTTCTTAAAAAATCTACTATCCTTTGTTAGACTTTCCCTTCTGGGCCCCCCAGACACACCTTCACTGTTGCAAATGGCATTCCAGTCCCCACCTATAAGTTATATTCCTTGCTGAAAATTGATTATTTCTCCCAGAATTTTCTTAACCTGCATTATAGCAGTATTAGGTGGAATATAAATGTATGCCAGTGTAATCCTCCTCCCTTGCCAGTAGCCCCTTAGCACTAAAAATGTGCCATTATTATAGTTTTATCCTCTTCTATCACTATTGGAACTCCTCTTGCAATTAATATAAGTACTACTCTTTTCCTTTCTCCCAGGTATTCTGCTGAATAACCACCCTGAAACCTTTACGTTTCTTTATCAAATTCATGTTTAGTTCTTTCTAAGTGTCTCTCCTGTAACATAACTATTTGCACTCTTAACATATTTCATATAATTCACTACTCTTTCTTTTTTGTATTTATCTGTGAGACTATTGGCATTTAAAGACAGTATAGAAAACATTATTACATTCAAAAGTTATTATTCCTACCTTTTATGTATAACACCTTTTTTGATAAATGTCTAGTTCCAACTTTTGTGTTACATGCATACGCTGTTTGACAGGTTGAACTTTTATACAGTTGTTTCTTGTCATATCCATTTGAGCCTATGTCATATCTTACAAAATTGTTTTGTTTTATTGAAAGCCCTCAAAAAACCTCACACCTAATGCCTCCTAAAACCTATCAACTTAATACTAATACATGAAACTATGCACATCTTTAAATACTGAAGTTTTATCCCCCTAATAGGAACAAAAGTCCCAAACTGACAGCCACACTCCAGACTTGAGTTAACCTAAAAGAAAGGTTTAACATATT
The DNA here is from genome assembly GCF_019279795.1 of Protopterus annectens. Classification (NCBI taxonomy): domain Eukaryota; kingdom Metazoa; phylum Chordata; order Ceratodontiformes; family Protopteridae; genus Protopterus; species Protopterus annectens. The sequence continues at coordinate 780,183,276 of NC_056741.1, forward strand.
AAGACACATGGTGCAATCTGTGCTTTTAATAAGTGATAATTGGTTTTATCATTTCTTTATAGCTCTCCCAGCTGGGAAAACCTCTGAATACTTTCAGAGAACATTAAGTCCTAGCCAATTTCTCTTCTCAGTTTTTTTCCTTCAGCCAATCACTCTCTACCAGCCTGTAGCCAGTTTCTCTTTATCAGATTGTCTCCATGGAGGCATGAGAACCAGGCAGCCAGTTTCTCTTTATCAGATTGTTTCCATGGAAGCATGAAGACCAGCTGCAGAATTGCTACTGAGTATACAAATATTTGCTAGAAAAAAGCCTCATAATATTCAATATTCTTTTTCATTTATTTGCTTACTCTTAAAACTTGTTAATAAATTAGTCTAAGACCCTTAATACGGGTCTATATTATAACATTGAAGTCTTAAAACTTTGAATGTTATAATATCGAACCATTTTGATCGAAAGACTATAACATCGAACACTCAGAATAGTGATTTTTTTCCAAGGGAAAATATTTGCTGTTCCAACAAACATACACACAACACAAGCACACCAAAATAAATAATCCACACACATACACTTCACAATACCCTACAATAAACCACACATACACTACTAGCTATCCACTTACCTAAACCCAACCCTAACCCTAAGGTGCGTAACTACCGCACACTCATCTTACCCGCTCCCTAACCCTAAGGTCCCTAACTATCGCACACTCACCTTACCCACTCCCCAACCCTAAAGTCCCTATCGCACACTCACCTTACCTGCTCCCTAACCCTAAGGTCCCTATCGCACACTCACCTTACCTGCTTCCTAACCCTAAGGTCCTTATTGCACACTCACCTCACCTGCTCCCTAACCCTAAGGTCCCTATCGCACACTCACCTTACCCGCTCCCTAACCCTAAGGTTGCTAACTATCACACACTCACCTTAACCCGATCTGTTCGCACACTTACCTTAACCTGGTCCTTAACCTTCACTCCACAGTTGAGGAAATAGCGAAGCTGCAGAAATGGCCCACTGAATACTTTCCCTAGGAAAGTATTCAATATTCTGCAGCTTTGCTATTTTCAGCGTTTGGTGCATAGCGTTCGATATTATAACATTCAAAGTTTTAAGACTTCAATGTTATAATATAGACCCCTTAATACAGCCATTTCCCCATGCAAGAATGAGAAAAAGGACATTCATTTTTTCTTTTGTCATGCTCTTTTAACCAGGCTTTTTCATTGCATTGCCTACATTTCTTAAAAATGAACAAGAAAAAAGAGAAGAGAGAAAAAAAAACAGCACCTATTTACAACCCCATTACAGTTAAAAATAACAGAAACAAATTTTCTTTATAGCATGCGAAGAAAACCATACACAACAAAAATAGTGCTAGTAAAAAAAAATCTTTACTTATTAACTTTCTTCCTCCTCTTCCACTCCCCAAAGCATTTTTGAACACTAATGACATAACATAGGGCATATGCTTTAGAGTTTCCCACAAGTCCAACAAATTCTGAAAAAGTCCAAAATTTCCAGATTTTCTTGTTCTGTCATATTTCACACATATAATTATTACATTGTAATCCCACATTAAGTTCTGGTTTTATTACTGTTCATCTCCAGCTCCCAAATCCTGTCTCTGCTTTATTTCCAATGTACTTTTAGTTCTACTGGTCAACTCTCACGCTCCCTTCCTTCACTCCAACATTTTCTGTTGAAACACTGTAAAAAGTTTCACATGTACAGTCTCTCTGTGGTCTTTATTACCAGAAGAACAAGAAGGAGAATCTCCTTCTGTTTCACAGATCACTTTTTTTGACAAAGTTTTGTATTTCCTCCTTAGCATGTACTTCATCAAAAAAAGATTTTGTCCATCTAGGGAAAAATACTTTGATGACAACAGGGTACAGCAGTTTAAATCTCACACCTGTGTCTCAACATTCCTGGAATAGTGAAATAAATTTGCTTCTCTTCTGGCTGATGTACAATGAGTAATCATTCTCCACAAACACTTTGCTGTTTCCCACTTTTAGTATTTTGCCCTTCTGACACAGTTTTGTCAACTCAACTCCATCTGCTGGTAGGACTGCATCTTTACTATTAAAGGTATAGGTTGCTTTCTCATGGCTAGGTTTGGAGCATACACATGATGTGCCCTTTCAACTAACAACTCCTGATGTAGAATACCAGTCCAGCTGCTTATTTGTGCTTTCATAAAATTAATGCAGTCTGTTCCTTCCAGCTTCTCTGGTATAGCTGAAATTTTCAGGTTTTCCCAACATGCTCTGTCCTCTAATCCTATTATTTTTGAAACATCTCTTCCTGAGCAGTCTGTTATTCAGCTAACCTTTTCTTCATTTTGACCTCTGATTTTTGCAGCTTTATCACCTCATCTGAATATTTGTTTAAAGCGTCTTCCATTTTTCCAGCCTTTTGTTGTTTCTGTTGATATACTCTATCAGTGTTTCATTTATTTTAACCAGGTCTGTGTGCAGTTGTTTTATATCTTCCTGTAGGTTACTGGAATTCATGTGTGGAGGTTGCATTGTTTTTTGCTGAATAGCTGCAAATTTCCCCAGTCAGTGTTTCTTCCTCACTTTTTTGGCTGATTTTTATCATGTTCTCTCTGTTTCCTTTTTACTTGCATCCAATCAGTACACTTATTAACCAGTTACTGAAGTATATCCATAAACACAAGTCTACTGGCCTTCTCTGCTGAATTTCTGTTTTCACACTGGGAGAGCTGAAATTAAGCTGTTACTCAATGTGCAGCCATCTTGGAAGTTCTCTGTATGGCCCATCATTGATATACTTGCAAAACTTACAAGCCCCACATTTTCTCATTTGAGATCTACACCCAACTTTGACTCGATTCCAACAACCCCTTAATATGTTGCCCCTTCCATACACCACCTGCAGGGGTCCCCTTAAATGAGTTTTAACTTCAGGAGTGAAAATAATATTCCAAGTAGTCTTAAGAATTTTTACTAAGGTCAGTGTATCTAGGTTATAAAGAATAACCATCACACTCACTTTCTCGTTGGTTACTGTAGGTGTAGTTTGTGGGGAAACTGTGTTCACATTTTCTAATCTTTTTGTCATAATGGGCTGAAATCTGGTCTTCCTAGCCTCAGCAATTTTGTTTTTGATTTTGTTAAAAAAATTAAAGTGATAGTTTCTTCCTTTAAACATTTTTACCAAAATATTTATTTCCTTCAAACGTAATGAATCATCGCTGATGATCCTGGACAACTGGACCATTTGTCTTTCACTATGCCTCTCTTTTGGAATATAAGGTGATTACTTTCAAAATGTAGAAAATAATTAGAATAAATCTTCTTTCTGTAAATAGTAGAACCAAAATTAAAATTAACCAAATCTTTGTATAAACAAATGTCTTAAGTATTCAGTCTGATGCCAATCCATTTTATAGGTAAATTTCAAAAGTGTGGTGGAATTGTTCAAATAGATGATAAACTCAGTTATCAAATTCTTATCACCTTTCCATAAACAAGGCTATTATCAAGGAACCTATAATATCCCACCAAGTTTTCAGCAAAATGAGAACCCAACACACAATTCTTCTCCCATTGGGCTAGCACTAAATTGACAAATATAGGTGCACATTTGTCACCCATTGCCACAATAAAGGTCTGCCGAAATAGTTCACCATCAAAGAACAAAATATTATTGACCAATGCTATTTCCATGAAATCAACAAGCAAAATTAATTCTATTGTTAGTTAAATTATTATCACTGGCTATGCATTCTCTGAACAATTCTAATCCTGAATCATGCAGTATAACTGAAAAAAGATTCTCAGTGTCAATGGCTATATACCATAAGTTCTCATCATAATCCAGCCTTCTTACCAGATCTAAAAGATGCCATAAATCATGAATGATACAGCCTTTGGTTTATAAAATCTGTTTACAATGAGCATCTATAAATGCAGCAATAGATTCTGCCTTTGATCCATGAGCTGCCACTATAGGTCTCATAGACGGGTAAAAAATATTTTTGTGGATTTTGGGAATTCTGAACATCATGGGAATGAATGTTTTCCACATATAAATATTCATATTCTGATTGTGAAATAGCATTGTCACACAACCCTTCAAATAAGAAACAATTTTAGCATAGACAATATACATTTCAGTTTCTGATGTCCTGTCTTAAGTGGTATCATCATTAAGAATGTCAAACAAACCTACCTTCTTCGACAGTCATGACTGACTATTGCAGGTCTTCTGTCACACAATCCAGCCATCTCTTGGCTGATGTCCTTGTTTCCTTTTACTTCTCCCTGTCTCTCCCTAATATTCTTTATCAAATCACCTTCTCCTTTCCTGCATATGACCAAACTGCTATAATCCATTCTCCTTACCTTCTCTGTAATTTGAGCTACTTTGTCTTCTGTTCTGATGCTGATCTTTCTTTATGTGTCTCACAGTGTGCATCCTACTACCCATCTCAGACATTTTGTCTCCATTATTTCAAGCCATACAGAAGCACTAATCATACCACGGTTTTGTACATCATATGTTTAAGCTTGTTTAGCATTTTTCTGTCACATACTACACTGACACTTTGTGCCAGTTTTGATCTCTTCATTCAGGCTTGTCATCTCTTCAACCACACCTCTCCAGTACTTCAAGTTGTTAAATTGTTCCACTGTTTTCTTTATATCTCAGTTTTCATCTTCAACTGATTTCCCCCATTTGCTACCATGACTATTGTCTTGTTAGAAACTCTTGTTCAGTCTGTTTGTTGTCTCACATTGTCAGTATGCATTATCTTTGTTGATTTGTCACTTCTGATCTAATTACTGATGTAGTCAGTCACCAGAATGAACTGGACTAGGCTCAGAGCTGAACCTGATACACATGTACTCTCATTGGGAACCCCTCTGTGAGTCTGAACACTGTTTGTACTTGCATCACTGAGCCCTTGTCTTTACGCTGCACTAATTCTGTCATTGTTTCTGGGAGTTAAAACCATTGCAGGACTGCCCAAGTTATCTTTTTCTTTTTATCTTTTTCTGGGTCATTGTCATATGCTTTCTTCAAGTCTAGCAATGCCTAGTTAGACTCTTTCCACATCTGTAACTATTTAGCAACAGTTTGACTCACTCTAAATATTGGGTAAGTTTTACTTCATCCTGAGCTCCACCTCCAATCTTACTTTCTATTATTTTGAGTATTAATCTATCATTTGCCATCTTCAGCACTTTTATGCAGTGTAACAATAATTGTGTATCTCTCTCTACTGTCCACAGTTGTGAATATCTCAGCTGATATCCTATTTATTCTTGTACACTGGCACTAGGATGCTTATTCTCCAGTCATTTGGGATGTGGTTTTCTTTCCATACTGTGATGAGTACCCACTGGAGCCATTTTTCCCTTGATGCTCCCAGTATCTTAATCACAGCAGCTGTGAAGTCATCTGAGCTTGCTCTTTCCATTACTTCATTTTCCTTAGTATCCTTCTTAATTCTTCTAGGGTAAGTTGTTCTTCCTCCTTCATCATTGGCTAGGGATGGGGTAGTATAGCTTTCATGGGGTTTCTTCATTCTGAAGCTTCTTGGAGCACTTCCTCCATCTACTTCTGATGTTCTCCAGACTGATGAACAGATTGTTGCTGATATCTGTTATGAATGGCATCTGCTGTTTCTTTTAGTTACCTTTCTGTCTTTGCCTTGCATCTGTAAATGCTCTTTAAGTCTCCTTTTTTGTCAGCCAGTATTTCTTCTTAGCCTGGTCTGCTTTTTCTATTTCACACTTCTTCCTGCACTCCCTCTTTCTTTTGATAATTTCGTGGAGTTCTGCATTTCACCACCCCCTTTTCTAATGTACCTTTTACAAAGTCTGACTCAGCTGCATGGCTGTTATATGGTCTTCACACATACTATTTAGAGATTCTGTCATTTTTCTTTAGGTCCACTTCTTTCCTCTTCTTCCTGAGGTGCTAAAGCACTGAGTATCTCTTTAAACTTCATTGCTTTAACTCCAGTCAGCTTCCCAGTCTTCAGTATTGTCTATGTTGACCTTAGAGCTTACAGTTGATTGTAACCACCAGTGGTTTATGCTGGGAGCTGACCATTTCACTGGAGATATACTTGCAATCCCTGACTTTATCCCAATGTAATTTTCTTACTAGGAAGAAGACTGCATGAGTTGCTTGCTGAACACTCTTGTATGTAATCTTGTGACTGTCTTACTTGGTAAACCACATGTTGACCACCATTAAGCCATTTTCCAGAGAAGGCAGAAGTCTAGAATGGTCTCTCATTCTTTATTCCTGTTGCTCTACTCATGTGGACCAAGTTAGTCCTTTTATCTTGTTCTGTCTGCCCTGATATGAGCATTCAGGCTCCCCGTTATCAATACCAACTCATTTTGTTCTGCTTTATCTAGGAGGTCCAACAATGGCAGCCTGAATGCCCTCTTTTCCTAGACATCACAGCTCTTCTGTGGGACATAGCCTGAGATTATTCAGACTACACTACCTTTACACTGGAGTCTGATTGCAATGAGTCTGTCACTGAATCTCATGACAGCCCTCGCTGTCTTCAGGAGACTATCTCTCCCAGAATTCCTACATCATTTCTGGTCTGTCTTCCCCCTGAGTTTAAGATTCTGGATCCCTAGCTAAGTGACTTTCTTGCACTGCCCTTCCACCTTGCCTGCTGGAGACACAGAATATTGTTTCTCTTCCTTTCCATCACGCCATCCACTTCCAAGCTGCTTCCTGTCAATGATCCAATACTCAGTGTAACAGTCCTTAGCTCATTTGTGGCAGCCTGATTGGTTTTATATCCTGGTTTCACTAGGCAGAGCTATTTCAGGTAACCTGCCTGGGCAGTTTAATACTAGCCAGCCTGTAGCTTACTGACACAGGGATTCAAGGCTTTATGACAGGCATACATTGACCAACAAGGGTATGTATATCCATCCAACCATTAGCATAAGTTCCTGGTGTAGGTCAGAGTAGGCCAGGTTTAATACCTACTTAGCACTGGTAAATGCCCATCCCCTTTTTGGCAACATTAGTAGATGCAGCCGTGTCACCTAGAGCCAATTTTTACAGCAGTGAATGCCTAACCCTGTAAAAATATCAGTTTCATAGCAAATGAGGATGCAGATGTTTGAAAGAATACATGCATTACCTCTGGGAGTACTATGTAACTGACACAACTTAGCAACATTTTCGATATTCTGTACATTCTAGAAGAATTTAAAGAGGGAGGTTATCAGATATTATACAATGACTCCCAATTAACATTCAAAAATGAGCATGCTGATTGGTCAGCCCAACAAAAGTGCCCATTGTAAATCGAGCATATACCAATTTTAAAAGGTCTGGTCACCCAGACTTTCTTCCATTAATATATATACTATAACGTTTTAAGTTCTCTTCGCCATAAAAAATAATAAAATTAGAAATATGGACAGTCCGGAAGGTATGAGAGAGAGACAGGATGGAGAAAATACTTGGAAAATGAGGCACATTATTCATAACTCAAGAAATGTACCTGATTTTCCTTGCTTTTCTCCATCCTGTCTCTCTCGTACCTGTAAAGTACCCAAATTTCAAATTTTTGTTTAAAAAAAAAAAAAAAAAAGAAAGGAACAATTAAGATCTTCCTTTCTCCATTGCTTCCTTTCCAAAGCACTGATGTACTGCACAAGCATGGAAACGTAAATCCCATACACATGCACACTACATCAAAAAAGCAGCAGGATATGTAATGAAAGAGGAGGAACACCACAGCTCTGTTATACAAAGACATTGTTTAAGAAAAGTAAGTAATTTTTTTCTTAAATAATGTCATTGTAATTGTATAATAGCAATAACTAACTCTGTTGTGTGGTATATTGAGGATCTACCCAGGGTTGGCTTTGTTTAATCACTTGGGCTTGCTCTTATGATTAAACAACACCAGCTGTGGTAAATCTTCAATAGACCACACCCACATCGTCAGTTATTATTACACTCTTAGTGGGGGGTCTAAATTAGATATTCGAACGCTTAAAAGTTTGAATCACTAAAGAATGAACTTTAGTGATTGAAAGCTTAAATGTTCAAATATACATCAAAATTAAAAAATAAATAAATAAAAAAAGAAAAAAAGAAAAACTAAAGGGTGCAAGCTCCCTGCACCCCCAATGTGGGGGGCTGTGCCCCCCGCTACTTAAATATACCAACTCTAAGATTGCACTACAGTGTAGGAAATGAGAAATTTTCCATTTCTGCACTGTAGCACACTGAAGTGCGATCTTGGAGTTGGTATATTTAAGTAGCCAGGGGTGTGGGGGTGCAGGGGGGGGCTTGTCCCCCTGCTTAAACCGTTTACTTTTTTTTTTTAAATATTCTTTTTATAGATATTCGAACTTTTAAGCTTTTGATCACTAAAATTCGTTCTTTAGTGATTCGAACTTTTAAGCGTTCGAATACCTAATATAGATCCCTTAGTGGTAATGTTATTCAGTTATAATGTCATTCTTGATCGTTCCATCCCTGCCACTCAATGATTTCACCCTACAAGCTAGGTAAAAAAATGACTAACAATTATACAAAGGTGAGTGAATATTTGAAAAACATCCCAGAGGAGACCCTTTCTGAAGATAGAGATATAAACAGCAGCAAGAATGTTTCAAGGGATTGCATCTACAAATTGAAGATGACAAGGAATTAGCCAAAAATAGTAAAGACACATATCATGTCAACTGGCAATATTAGTAGAAGGACTAGATGTCTGATCAGGACTAGAAATAAAATGATTAAGAAAAGGAGAAGGGAGAGTAGGCAGGAATAAATGCTTGAAAGCAAAATTAAATTACAGACTCACAAGCCAAAAAAATCTCATGGACAAAACCTTTAATGCTACTTCCCAGCTCTCTCATGGAATAAGCTTCCAATGGCCCTTAGAAATATCACTCATGCCCAAGCTTTTAAAACAGCTCTCCGACAATACCTTCTTAGCACAAGGAAATGTCTATGCAACCACCCACCTAAATTTTCTCCCCTCCCCAATTGATCCCTTCCTCCTTTTCCTCCTGTTTTTTCCTTCCCCTTCCTCACTTTCTTCTCCACTTCCTTCCTTCCCTGCTAACATCCAGCTTCTTCCTAACATTCTGTGCATTATAATTACATTCTTCTACTCTCAACATTGCTCCTCCTACTCCTACCCACTCATCTAATAGTTTTTTCTTCCTTTTCCTCCTTTACCTCTCTGTCTCTCTTTTCCTTATTCATAATCTCGACTAACTAACTCCTAACTCTCCTGCTTGCCAACCCTGCTCTAACCCTATCCTCCACTACACCTTTATCTTATTTGAATTCTCTTCCTCACTAATATCTCTTCTCTGTCTACAATATACCTCCATATGTCCTCTGAAATATTTTCCATAACATTGATACTGTGTTCTGACTTGATCTTCTGTACTTAGAACATCTTCCCTTGCTCTGTTTGTCCTAGGAAGCCCCTTTGTTTTTGTTTTATTACTTGTCAGCTGGAGTACTTTTTGACTTTGGTTTTGAAAATGTTTAAATTCCATTATTTGTTACTGTGATATCTACCTATTGTATTACTTATTGTTTAATTGCTGTTTAATGTTAACTCTGAAGTTTTTCTCCCTGGACCTCTGCTAAAAAAGGGTGCATGCCCAGGAGGAAATATATGGTCAACAAATGTCAAATAAATAAATAACATACTTGGACAAGACAATAAAAGAAAGAGTAAAAAAGATTTACAAAGATCAATTCCTCAGTAGCATGAAGGATAATAGGAACACTTTGATCATATGCATTTGTAAAGGTTTTCACTTCACTATTTACTGAAAATAGACATACTTTTAGGAAGGCCACTGTCACTGTCATCCTGTTCACAAATAATTCTTTAAACATATACAGTCACTAGGATCTAACTTAGAAATGTTAGGTTAGAATGAAAATGATGGGTGCTTAAGCATAACAGAAAAGGATGTTAGTAATATTCTTTGAAAGTTATATGCCACAAATCCTTCTGAAAAAGATAGCAGTCTGAATCAAGATTTAAAATCACTTACAGAAATTCTAGCAAAATCATTGAAACATATTTTTATGGCTTGCTATAAGAATAAGAATGCAGATATGAGATGATTGAGAATTTGCTGCCATCAGACCAAACTAAAAGGGAAAAGTCTGCATGAACTACAGAATCAGCTTCAACTTAACCAAATTACCATAGCCCATAAAGTCCTCAATGACCCTAATAAAACTCCAATACTTTCCAACCTTATAATCCCCTATAAAAATCTCAATACCTTACGCTCCTCTAATAAACTATTAGTTACCATAAACAAGTCCAACAACATGACAGGTGACTCTCTCTTTTCAAACACAGTTGGCAAAAACTGGAACCTTCTACCTAGTGAACTTACTTTACTTCCTTCCCTACACCTCTTCAAACAAAAACTCAAATTATTCCTTAGAACACACTGGCTATGCCCTTGTAATAACCCTGACTAGAATTTCACCTCTGTTTCTACCACTTCTCAGTTTCTGCTCAAATCTAGACAATATTGTTTAGCAGAAATGAAGAGGGAACAGTAAAACTACTGTAACATTTAAGCATTTTAGTCCTCTGAAGATTCATGTCCTATTTTCTGTTTTTTTGTCATTTTATAATCAATACAATGTATGAGATATAACTGCTATTTACTATTTTATTGTAATCTACTACCTAGTTACTTACTATTTTGTTAACTATTTAATGTAATCTTTAACCTTGTTATAACTGTGGTGTTTGAAGCTTTTCTCCCCGGGCCTCTACTGAAAATGGACATATATCCAGTTAGACTAGCCCGGTCAGCAAATGTAAAATAAAAGAAATAAAATAAAATAACATGAATAACTATTGACTAATTCCACAGTAACATGAGGGATAAATGAAAGCTTTGTTCAAATGCAATTTTAAAGCTTATCACTTGACTATTTACTGAAAATAGTCATACTTTTAGGAAGGCTGCTGTCACTGTCATATTGTTTACAAATCATTCTTTAAATGTATAGCCAGTAGGATCTAGCTTACAAATGTTAGGTTAGAATATAAAGCAGGTGTTCTTAGGCATAACAGAAAAGGATGTTAATATTCTTTAAAAGTTAGATGACATAAATCCTTTGGAAAAGATGGCATTTTGAAGAAAGATTTAAAATCATTTATAGAAATTCTAGCACAATCCTTGAAACATATTTTTATGGCTTGCTACATAAAAGCACAGATACGAGATGACGGAGAATTTCCTGCCATCAGACCAATTTTAAAGGGAAAAGTCTGCATGATAACATTAATAGCTATTGATGAATCAGCCAATTGTTATATACAGGAAAGGTTATGGGGTCATTGGTTTTAAACACCCTTTATGAAGAACTAAAAATGACTGGGTTCTAGAACATTTAATAGCATGCAGATGCAAAAAAGTAAAATAGTTATAACATGCAATCATTTTTTTTTTTTACAATGTCATTATGGCCACTGAACAGAATATTAAGAAAAAAAAGAAAAGGAAGAACAAGAGTGCATCTCTGGTACTGGAAGAAAACAGTAGCTAATAACAGAAAAACAACCAGCAAATCAGCCATCAAATTCAAAACTTGTTGAAGAATATGTTTACTACTAAAGGTACGTTAAAAACATCCACAACTTAATGCTTTCATCTGTAACACTGAGACATCATCAGAACTATGAATGTACTGTGTGTGGAAGCTCTCTTAAACGTTAAGTGCAGAAGACGCACCTTCCATGTAAACCAGTCACAATTTGTTGTAGCTGAAATCAGTGTGAAACAGAAAAAATAAAGTAACAACACTAAAAATAAGTCAAAACATTAAAAACTTGAACCAAAACACATAAATACAAACTAGGCAAAAAAAAAAAATAATAATAACTAAACAAAAAATGTTTGGTGAAACACAAAATCATATTCTGCTGGCTCTCCATTTTAGTTTACTGCTGATAGTAATACTGTCATTTAAACCAGCAAAGTTGGTAGCATCCACCTTAAGCTGCCATGTCATTTCCTGGTGAAGCAGTTTGTTCTGCCAGTCCCCTACATAAGGGGAATTTTTTTTTCTCAAATATATTTTTTTTATTTTCAATTAAAATAACATTTACATAATATTTTAAATATAATTTGAAACAACTATATACAATATTTACAATAGCCTAACTTTCAATTATATATACTATATGTTATTAAATATAGAATTAACAGATCGGTTATCAGAGATACAATATTGATTATTGCAGAGTGTCCAACAAAGATATAACTTTCTTCCAAGGATTATTTACCAATGGCCTGGGAAAGATTTGTAGTTCTTTGATTTTTATTTCCATCAATGCAGTTGTCTTTAGTGAAGTGTAGAATTCTTCCAAGGTCGGGGTGTATTTGAATTCCACCTTCTGGTTATGCATTTCCTAGATATAGCAAATATTTTCCATAACAAATACATATTTGTCTTATTCAGGTAGGGACCTTCATTTACATTTAGTATTATCAATATTTTAGTTAAGGTAAAGGATTCATTAAATTAAGCTTGTAAAAAATGATTGATTCCATTCCAATATGATTTAATTTTATTACATTCATAAACAATATGAATCCAGTCTGCTTTATTTGACTTTTCACACCTCCAGCAAAAAACATTTTAGTAGTACTGATCTTTTTAATTCTATCTGTTGTTAAAAATGCTCTATGTATGTATTTCCAGTTAAATATTTTCCAGTACTGTGTGTTAGAGGTGTAATTAACTGATAGTAAGATGTTACTTTTAATTTCTTCTGTTTTGTTAAGAACTGCCAGTATGATGGTTTGGGAATTGTTTTATATGTGATTAACTCTTTATATAGATTTGAAATGGAATTTTTCTTTTCACAACTATTATATATAAATTCATACAGAAAACTTATTAGATATGTAATATCTTTAAATGAGGAATTATTAATCTGCATAAATCTTGAGTGTACATTAGAATGCTTTGTAAGGTTAACCAGTCCAGTGTTGGAATATTGTAAGCAGTTTTTATCATATGTATATCTAAAACATTTAATTTATTTACACATTGAAACCAGCATAAGAATCCATTTTGTTCCTAGGAGGTTATTGTTTCCCTATATATTTTGTGAGGAAAGTTCTTAGTGATGGTAAATGGGGTTAAAAGGTCAAACCAAAGTTTTAGATCTATGTTTGCATTGATAAGTTTCCTAAAGGAATTGATGTAATGATTAATCAGTGTTGTTTTAGAAGGTTTTATTATATTATATTGTATACTTATGCATAGTATGTACCAGGGTTTGTTTGATTTTTTCTACTATTACATTTTTTAACAGATTAAATTCGTTTGTTAATTTGGCAAAATCATTTGGGTTTATCCAGTCTATTGTAGTTTTAAGCACAGATGCTTGTATATATGTTTCTATTTCTGGGAAGTTCAATCCTCCTTGTTTCCAGGGTCTAATGTGATGAGTTAGAGCTACTCTATTCTTTTTGGGATACCATAAAAATGTTATTAAACATGAGTTTATTTCTTTAAGAATGCATCTTTCAGGAATTAACTGTATTGCTAATGTTACATATAGTAGTTTTGGCAATAAGACCATTTTTATTAATTGCAATCTGTCTTCAAAAGTTAATATAATTTTGTTCCACTTTTCTATATATATTTTTATTGTTTCAATAATGTTTTTATAATTTATTAATATTGTTTAATTTATATTTTTGCATAACACTATTCCTAAATAATTTATCGTAAGTTCTTGTTTTCCTGTGATGGATTTATCTGTAACTTGTAGGTCTTGTTTCTTATTTAAAAATAGAAATTTTGATTTTGATCTATTAAAGTGTAGAACTGAAATCTTATAAAATTTCTCCATTACTTCTTCTAGCTCTCCTAATGACTCTCTGGAGTTTGATAGAGTTAATAAAATATCATCAGCAAAAAGCATTCATTTAGATATGTACTAGTCATAGACTTCTATTCCTTTTATTCTTGGATTATTGTGTATTATTTATGCAAGTATTTCTATAGCCAAAGCAAATAAAATAGGAGAAAGGGGGCATCCTTGTTTAGTACCTTTCATTATATGGATAGATTCTGAGGTGAAAGGACCTAATTTAATGTAGTCTAAGTTATTAATATATATATATATATATATATATATATATATATATATATATATATATATATATATATATATATAGTAATAAGATGAAGGGAGGAGGACATTCAAATAATGCAAAAGTTTTAAATAGATATTCCCAGTTGAGGGAATCAAAGGCTTTTTCTATGTCTAATCCGATTACAAGTGTTTCTCTATCTTCTTTATTCACATAATCTATAAGAGTAAGTATCCTTTTAATATTATCATGTGTGTGCCTGTTATATAACAATCCAGTTTGATCATTATTAATTGTCTTTGAAAGTGGGATTTTCATTCTGTTAGCTAGGATTGACATGAATATTTTGTAATCATTATTCAGTAATGATATGGGTCTGTATGAGGTGCAAAAGTCTAATGGTCTATTATCTTTTAGAATTGGTGTTATGAGAGAATATTTCCACGAGGGTGGTATTTTTGCTTCTGACTGGACTTTTAGCAAAGTTTTATGAAAAAGGGAGATTACTGTTGAAGGGAAGAGTTTGTAAATGTCCGTAAGTATACCATCTATCCCTGGAGCTTTGTTAGATTTACTTTATTTCATCTTTTCAACAATTTCTTTGTAGGATATAGGTCTTTGTAGGTCTAGTTTTAAGTTTTCGGGAATTTTTTTTTATATTGATAAGGTTTGTATCTAAGTTTATTTGGTAGGTATCTAAATTTTCTTTTTTGAAGTGTTCCATATAATGGAACCAAAATGCTTCAAGGATGTCTCCTATACCTGATACTTTTTCCCCTTTTTTCATGATATATACTACTAATGTTATTTGCTTTAGATTGTATTTTAATTCTTGTAGATAAGTTATGTAGATATCTGAAGGAGTTGGCTAATAAGTTTATTTTTAATTTTTCCAAGGCTAGACAAGTTTTGTGTGTTAGAATTTCATTATTTTTTTTATTTAATTCCTCTATTTCTTTTTTGACTTCTGGACAATTCTGTTTTTTTTAGATTTTGCTGTCAAGAGTCTGGTTTGCAAGTCTAATGATTCAGATTCCCACTCTCTAACTTTGTTTTTGTACCAACTAAGGGTCTTACCAAATAAATACACTTTTAATGTGTCCCAAACCATGACTCTACTGATTTCTGTTGTATTATTAATTTCAAGAAATAATTGTAGTTCTGAAAAAATCCAGGGTCTGAATTCTTTAATTTTCATGATATATGATGGAATTCTAGCTGAGAGAATTAAAGGTTTAAACTCTAGTTGGAGCTTCATTATCAGAGAGTCATGATCTGAGAAGGGGCATGGAACTATTGAGAAGTTGAGGATTTTTGTTTGTAAATCTTGAACTATGAATAATTTGTCTATTCTGGTTTGTGTTCCAAATCTATGGTCTTTATGGGAAAATAATAAGGATTTAACATCTTTTACTTTAAAAGCGTCTATTAAATTAAATGAATCAATCCATTTTTTAAGGATTTTGAAATAGTTGCTATGCGAAAAGACTTCTTGGTGGTTTCAGAAGCTTCTAAGGTACAATTAAAGCTTCCCAGTATAAGATTTCCTTTATAATTGTTGGAAATAAAATCTAGGTGTTTTTGAACCATTCCTGCTCTAATTCTTGGGAACCAACATAGATTAGCTAAGGTCAATATTCTGTTATTAAATTTAATTATAACAAATGCTAGTAGACCTTGTCTTCATATTTATAAATAACATTTGGCGTGATTATGTTTTTCTTCCAGAGAATTGATACTCCTTTTGTCTTTGTTCTATAGGAGGATTGAGCTAAGACTGTATAGTCCTTAAGGTTCCAAATAAAGCTATCATTAGTCTTAAAATGCGTTTCCTGGAGAAATACTACTTGTGCCTTATTTAGATTTAAATATTTTAGTCAGTTTGATCTTTTATTTGCATTAATTAAGCCATTAGTATTTAATGATAAGAATGTTAAATCCATTTCAAGTTATTGTTGGAAGAAACTTTTTGCTTCTTTTTTTATTATTTTGATTATAGTAGTTATACCATATTCTCTGATAACATTGGATGTTATTTTTATGTGTGCAAACTTGGGAGTGTAATTTAATGTTCTTTCTTCTTTAAATATAAGTAGGGTAAAATTCTGGTCAGGCTTTAAAAAAGTACTTCTATAAAACATTAATTCTAAAGTATCAAATACAAGTAAATATGAATTTCCCATTAAACATGGAATGAAAGTAATTCTTAATCCAATAGATAAAGACAGATCTATTGGATTATCACTCATACCTTTAACCAACAATATCAACTGAGCTCCATATGTTAAATTATTATATAGAGAATTTTCTTAAAAGAGATATGAAATTCTGTATTATTCTATTATTGTTCTATAGTATTTTATATATCAGGATGGAATGTTAGTAGTGTAAACAATTATTATGCTGACTTAGAAAGTATTGAGTATTTAGTTAGGGTCTATATTAGAACACTGACATTTTAAAATTTCGAGTGTTCTAATATCGAACCCTATTAATCAAACATTTAAAACATCGAACATACAGAACAGCAAATTTTTTCCTAGGGAAAAAATTTGCTGTTCCAAAACACATACACACAACACAAGCACACCAAACAAACAGCAATCCACACATATACACCTAAACTCTTACACCTAACCCTACACTAAACTATACATACACCACTAACTATCCACTTATCTTAACCCAAACCCTAACCCTAAGGTCCGTCACTATCGCACAGTCACCTCACCTGCGCCCTAACCCTAACTCACCTACCTCACCCTAACCCTCATGTCCACACAATCGCACACTTACCTGACCCACGCCCTAACCCTCACGTCCGCACAATCGCACACTTACCTGAACCCGACCTGTAACTTTCCACCACAGTGCTGTAAATACCGAAGCAACAGGAAAAA
Source organism: Protopterus annectens (assembly GCF_019279795.1). Lineage (NCBI taxonomy): Eukaryota > Metazoa > Chordata > Ceratodontiformes > Protopteridae > Protopterus > Protopterus annectens. The sequence goes on from NC_056741.1 coordinate 780,200,332, forward strand.
AATTCAGTTTTCTGTTTCTTCGATATTTTTAGCGTTCGCTGAAAAAGGGTCGATATTAGAACACTCGACATTGTGAAAGTTCGGTGTTCTAATATAGACCCTTTAGTTACCCTTAAGTGATCCCAAACATGTCAGATATGTAATTTTGGATAAATTAAATGCAACAGAGGAGCATACACTAAATAAGCCAACAACAAATAGATTATTACTAAAATAATTTGACTAAAAGGACTCTACAGGAGACAATGAGTGATTACCAATGAAATATGAATTTACTGTAGGTGTACTGTCTTCCTTTACTTTCCCACTCTTCAGCTCACCAACTTCAACTTACACTTATGAAAAGACATGGTTTATCAGTGGTATCCTGACTCTGAGTAGAGGCATTCTAATGTGCAGTGCTTTTACATATTTATAGATTTACAAAGCAGAGTCTAAGAATGCACTATGATCACCCTGACAATTCCCATCCTGCAAAGGGCACCTCCTACTTCCAGAATGGGTAATCACATCAGGTCTAGAATGAATGTGGAGGTACCTATATGGTAATCAAGACTTACCTTAGGTAAGTATTAATCAAATAGTATTTAGAGTATATTAGAAAGTTCTTGGGGCAGTTAGAATACTCTTAAGCCTCTCCTCCCTTGACCACAAACAGAGATTTCCCTTCCCTTTCTTTCCCTTGTTTTAAATCAGTACTAATAAAAGAAATTCAGCAAACATAGATAAACAGAAATAACATTCAGTAGTCCATCTTGTACATGACTCGCAATCCATTAAACAAGTCAGTGACTAACATCACTTTAGTTGTTCTTCTTTCGGCTTTTCCCGGTTAGGGGTCGCCACAGCGGAACTCCGGTCCGCCAATGATTGGCAGTAGATTATTATGGTGCCGAGGTGCCAGCTCGACGCCCAACCTTCAACGAAGGCACATTCCCTTCAGGCATGTTTTTCAAACGCCACTCGACCACAGGGAGGACATGCAGACTCCACACAGAAACATCATTTTAGTAAACATTATAAAGACAAATTAGAAATAATTTCCTAGCTCTTTAAATTTTCTGATAAAGCAAAAAGTTAACAATAAGCTATTTTAACTAAAAAAACTAAAAGTATAAAGCATTTTAATTTTTCCTTGCATGTATACATTTCTACTTATATTGTAGTGTCAATAGCTGTCTTTGAAGTCTGTACAATACTTCACTTCTTCAGATCATTCCTTTTTCAATTCAGGTTTTGTTTTGTCAAAACGGCAACAATATTTCAAGGGCACAATTAATATTTAGACTGATGTTTCATATGAATAACTTGTAAGTTGCCAATTGAGTTAGTTTATAATGTATGGTTAGTGCAAATATAGCATGTTGCAAAAATAATATGCATTTTTTTCATGTGCTCTAGAGACTGTCATATGGAAGTGACATATATAATGTAGCATATATAGAGCAGATAGCTTATGGATTCAGGTTGTTAAAGTAAATTATGCTTATTAATCAGGCAGTTTCATTTAAATTCACAAGTAATTTGGGAACATTTCAGTTGAGTTTCCAGGAATGTGTAGTCCAATGTGAGTAATTGAGTCCATTTTTCCTCATAAACATATGTCACAACTCATTAAACTAAGCAGAGTCTAACATCTGTCTAATAATCATTATAAAGACAAAGAATAGTAATTTCCTAGCTCTTCAAACTTTCTGATATGGCAAAATGTTGACAGTAAACTATTTTAACTGGAAGACTAAAACATTTCAATACTTCCTTGTGAATATACATTTTTACTTTTACTGTAGTGTCAAGAACTGTCTTTGAAATCTATGCATTACTTCACTTCTTTCAAGTCATTCATTTTACAGTTCACATTATAGTTTGTCAAAATGTCAATAGCATTTCAAGGGCACATTTAATATTTAAACTGATATTTTAAATGAATAGCTATCAGTTACCAAGTGAGTTGTATAGAATGTGAGGTAACTGCAAAAATAACATGTTGCAAAAAGTAATATGTACATGTGTAAACATGTGCTCTAGAGACTGTCATTTTCAAGTAACGTACAATGTAACTTTTACAGTGCAGACAGCTTGTGGAATCAGCATGTTAAAATGAGTAATACTTTTTAATCAAGCAGCTACATTTCAGTGCACATGTAGTTTGGGAACATTTCAGTTGTGTTTCCAGGAATATGTAATCCTAAGAGGATAAATCATAAAATATATACAAATAGTCCTATTATGTATTTATTTTACCTTGTTTATGTTGTTTTTCATTTTAATAACTAAACATTACTTTTTCTTATTAGTTGTTATTTGTGAGGCTAAATGCACTTTGCAGATTCACAGTGTCCTTAGAAACTGCAGCAGTTGTTTACTGTTGCTATGGCAACACAAATAGAATGTGAAGAAAGCTTCACTTCTCTTAACCAACAGTACATTTTTCCCTCCTTTTTTTTTTATGTATTTGTTAATACTAAAAGGAAATAATTCAAAGGACATATGTACATGAATGGAACATTTCAGAGTTAATCATGAACATGTCCCCAATCTCAATAACAGTGACTATCATTAATCTGATAAATATTGTAATAATTAATTAAATGGTACTTACGTATTAATGCAACCAGATTTTTAACGCCGTGTAGTTCCTGATATTCTTGCAAAACAATTGTTTACTAAACTAAAAAGGGGTGTGTGAAGTCCAATTCACTTTTTGTAGCACGTTGGTTATGACAGAGGACCTGGACTAATGGCCAAAGTCCTCTTCCTTGGTAGCATCCTCCTTTACCGCGCTAACTTCATGGAAAATAATAAGAAGAAGCAGGGCAGAATAAAATTATGGCAGATTCCAAAGACGACAAGCGGTTCATTTGCAATAGCAGCATATCACCTTCTTCTTCTTCTTTTTCTGAATGTCTTGTACGAGCCACAGCTTGTAAGCTACGGTTCTTACACAAAAAGAAGTAAGTAAGTATGCAGAAAACCGATAAAATCCAACATCAGTGGTTTGACTGGAGAAACTAGCTGCAGTGTTTTGAACATCTAATAGGAAGCAAAGACAATTGAGGGGATTTTCAAGTAGAAAAAATGGCAGTACTGCAAAATCATTTCGACATTCTTCATTCGAGTTTTTTTTTTTTTGGATTACCCTCTCTATTGTAATTGATCCCCAAAGTGAGACTAGCATTGGGGGAATGAAAGGAAGTTAGCAGATGCAAAAGATTTTGCAGTACTGCCGTCTACTTGAAAATCCCCTCGATTGTCTTTGCTTCCTATCGGACGTTCTGATGTATGTAAAAAGGCACAGACACTGCAGCTAGTTTCTCCAGTCAAGCCACCACAGTCGGTGAAGAAGCAGTAGTGGAAGAAAATGGTGACTGCTTTCCCAAGCCCTCTGTTTACAACCCAGCCTTCCATTAAAACTTAAAAATGTTTGACCTTACTTGTAAAACACAAATTAGACAGACCTTACAGGGCAAACCCAAACACCCATTCTTCAATTTTATGTCAGTTATCGCAGCATGAAAATCTGGTTGCGATAATACATAAGTACCAATTAAATTCAGTATTCCAATTAGCCTACCTTAAAACTAGATTATTTTAGACTATTATTTATCTATGTATAGATAGTAAGTTATTAAACATATACAGACTATATTAGTATAGTAAATAGGAGAGAATTTAGAAAGGGAGACAAGATGCAGTTAAAATAAATAATGAGAAGAGAGATAGAAAAGGAAAATTAAGAGAAAATATGCATATACTAGGTATGTTGATTTACAGTATAAATATTTTATGTGCTATATAACCCTCCTTCTGTGAAAGAAAGGTACCCTGTTTTACATACCTGAGGTAATGTGAAAACTCTCATGTGTCATCTATTTCCAAAAAATATAAAGATTCCAGTAGTTAGTTACCTTTGTTTTAAAATTCCAAGCAGTAAAATTGGTCCTTTAAAGTAATGTTAAAACAATTCATATCATAGTAGATGCTTTGAGAGATTTGGCTGTAACAGTATCAGTCTTTTGCTTCTTCTTTTTGACATCTGTCCAGGCATTTGTTTCTTTTGTTCTCGAGAGAAGGTGACATCCGATCCACATCTTCTGGTAAAGTAATCACATTATTAGTTTAAATAAATGAAGAAGATTCCTCTAAGTCAATAAAAGTCCTCATCTCATCGGCATACAGTATTCTTATCTTAGCTGGATATGCAAGTTGTGTCTTGATGTTATTTTGTTTCAGAAACGTTATCATTGGCCACACTTTTTTCCTTTGTTCCATTATTCTAGATGAATAGTTGTTATCAAATCTTATCAGGCTCTGTTTATATTTTAGAGGTGCCTTCCTCCAAGCAGATCTTAAAATCAGTTCATTGTCCAAGTATGAAAGAAATTTGATAATTATTGACCTAGGAGGAGAGTTTGAGTTAGTGGCAGGTTTCCAAAAAGCTCTGCGTGCCCTTTCAATGCCAAAGGAAAGTCCTTCTTTTAAATTGAAAAAGTCAGGGATCCAGCTTGATAAAAAGGAAATAATATCCTCACCTTCTGTGTTTTCAGGTAATCCAAAAATCCTGATGTTATTTCTCCTCTCCTTATTTTCCAAGCCATCTACTTTATTAACCAACCAAGTGTTTTGTTTAAGAAGCAGTTCTTTCTGTGTTTCGTCTTCCTTAAGTCTGCTTTCTAAGTCATTTAGTGAAACCTCTATTCCTGTTATCCTTGTCTGGTGTTGTTGTAGCATTTCCTTGAGGGTGTCAGCCTGTTTTCGACTGCTTGTTTTAAGATTTTCCAGGTTCTCTTTAAAATCATCCATCTTCAAAGACAACTCTTGCAGGGTAGATGCCATCTGTTGTAGTTCCTGCTTTAAGGCAGCATCCTGGTGAGAATTCTTTGAGTTGTTCATTTTAACAAGTGAATATATCTCCAAGCTTTTTGACAGGAAATTATTTGTAAAACTTCACCAAAGTTTCTAATTATGTAAATTAGTCCTTTATCTATAAGACTTTAAACTTTGAAGAAGAAAAAAAGAATATTTTTCCTGTCTTATTTAACTAGTTATATGGAGCTTTAAAATACTGCTGCTTTCAGTTAGCCATTCAGGCTCCGCCCCTCCCCCATAAGGGGAATTTTGTATTTTCTTAAGAACTAGAAATGTAAACTTGGTGAATTTGTCACAAACAATGGAATGCCTGGCCAGCACACTTTTACTGTCTTCATGTTGAATGCTGTAAACATGATGATAGATACACTTATTCAAAGTGATCTTAGTTTTTCCCATGTAGAAACTCCATTTTTAGAGGAACTGTGTGATTAGAATGAGTAAAGTAATATAAAAATAAATACAAATTAAAATATAGGCTTATGCCCATTGGATCCGGATTATTATTATATAGTATGAGCCAGTGAAATGGAACAGATAAGCATAAGACCGGGGGACTTAGGTTAGTAATACACTTTAGACATCACACTGATGGTGTGGTAAAAGATTTTAACAGGATTATTGGTTGTATGCAGAGCTTTATTAAATCAAGAATTGTTGAAATTATGAAGATAACACATAAACTGAATTAGTCTGAAATTAAGTATAATAACAATCATTTGTCTCCCTTTACTTCAGTTTAAAAAGCTACATTAAAAGCAATACAAAGAAAATATACCAAAATATATTTTTAATCAGATTGTCTAAAAGTATCTTTTAGCAGTGGTAATTGTTGGTTACCACACAAAAAATCTAATTATCCAATAAGAATTGTGGATTTAGGAGTCATTTTTAGAAGTGCTGAATGACACAGTTAAGCTGCCATTATGTTTAGGTCCTGAATAGCTAAAACATGGAGAATATATTTCTTTTTTAACTTAGTGCTTCATCCGAAGAGTTTTAGGAAGAACTGTTGCCATTCATTTTGGAATCTCTGAGTTAATTTTGTCATAACTTCAGTTTTTTGTGTTTAACAGAAAAAAAGACAAGTTTTTAAAGGTACAGGGTAAACTTCTTTATTAAACATCCACCCAATCCTTCATATTTATTTTTATTATTACATTTAAAGGCTTTGGTAATAAAATTATTTGGGTTATAAAATTCCTTAATCTCTCAAAAAGATTTTGTGAAACAATGCTTTCAGGCAACCATCTTGACCAGAAGCGCATTTTTTATTATATATTTTTTTTTAAATACAAGTTTAATAGTTTACTTCACTATGTGATATCATTGAATATTGAAAGAGCATTATAGTTACTTTACAGAAATAACGTTTTATTGGTGATCTTCTAAACAGTTTACAGGAAAGTGTGTGTGTGTGTGTGTGTGTGTGTGTGTGTGTGTGTGTGTGTGTGTGTGTGTGGTGTGTGTGAGTATGTGTGTGTGTGCGTGTGTGTGTGTGTGTGTGTGTGTGTGTGTGTGTGTGTGTGTGTGTGTGTGTGTGTGTGTGTGTGTGTGTGAGAGAGAGAGTACGTGCTCTATTATGATCTGGCATCCAGAAGTGAATCTCTGTCTGACATGTAACTCTTGAGTGTGGGGATAGGCTCCAAAAAGCAAAATGAATCAATCAAAAAATGAAGTAATATACCCAAAATTTGTTTTATAAGAATTATTAACTGCATAAACAAAGGAAACACTCTGAGATTAAATCAATGTATTTATTTTTTGTAATTCAAATTAAAATGGTCTTATTCTGATTCAATTTTAAATCCAATTATTTTTCTGCACAGCACTGAATTGCTCAGATTTCTTTGAACAAAACACTGAAAGCACATTGCCTGCAATTATATTAGCATATTATTAATGCAGGTATACTGGAAACAACATATATTTTTTTGTTGTCATGATTTGTTGAATTGAGATTCATTGCATTTTGCTCTGCTGAAGAGGATGTAGCAAACACCATCTTCTTGACTGAAAAGCATTTTCACCTGTAAGTGTAAAACTGTAATGTCTATTTCTGGGAAATTGTATAACTCATTACATCATTGTGTTATAGTAACCTGTGGAGCTGCTGCTGTAGATACCAAGTAATGCAGTATGTTACACTATGTTAAGGCCTCTTCAATGTGCTTTTCCACAATCAGATGAAGTGACCATGGAGATGATTATGTATGTAAAAGGGTGCAGGGGGGCACAGCTCTGTGTACTGGGGATGTGGGTGGTTGTTCTGCCCCTCCTACAAATATCACGGCTATTTTATTTTGAAAACAGTCTTTACTATAAATGTCTGAAGACCAAACTCTGTACACAAAATAAAATATAACATAACATAATAGTTTAATTGGTAGGTACAACAGATAAAGACATACAGTTATCATAGAATTCTGCTGAATACCCTTCAGAGTACGTAAGATTTTAGGAACCTCACAGTCTAAAACCTGAGTAGCTACTCAATTCCATGGAACAGGAACATGATAAATAGATGTATGCCTGCCAGATATGTCCTGATGTATCACGTAAAAGTCAAAGATGTCCAGTAGGTTGAAGCTGTTGTATTTAAAAGTATATACTTTAATAAAATAACAAGTAAAAACAGGTAAGCGCTTTTGCGATGTTATCGCTTCTTCAGACCATAAAACATACACTCCAACAAAACATTTAAAAACAACCCTTTGGCTAGTCAAAATGAAAATGTTAGTCATATGACATAAATCAGTGATTAAGACCTCTTCTTTTTAAAGCAGGCTTTAAAGAAATAGTACTGTTGAGCCCTGGAAACACATCTGCTCTAAAGTATAACAACCATCTCAACTCCAAAATTTCAGTTTCATTATTGACATCACCTCCCCTAATGTTAATATCAAATTGTTACAGAACTAAAAACTTAAATCTGTGAGTGTCATCAAAATCTAATACATGCTTAGCTAGTGCATTATTGGGTTTTCCATTCCATATATCATTAAAAGGTTCCAATATATGTTCCTTAAGGGTACTGTTTGTCTTCCCTGTGTAGAACATTTCACATGCTATACATTGTGCCATATAAACAAGATTACTACTATTACAATCTGCATAAAAACAAAAGTTGATGTGTTTAGATATTCTAGGATGAATGATGGAAGTGGTGGACCAAATAAACCTACATGCCTTGCAAGACCTGCAGGCATAAGTTGTCTGAAGAAGCAATAATATCGCGAAAGCGCTTACCTGTTTTTACTTGTTATTTTATTAAAGTATATATTTTTAAATACAACAACTTCAGCCTACTGGACATCTTTGACTTTTACATGTTATATAGCTTTTGGATTTGTCCTGATCCCGGTACGCTTCTTTTTATTAATATATCCTGATGTATCCTGGGAACCATTGGTAGTACTTTGTCTGGCAGAGGGATACTGGTAAATGAAATATCAGGGTAATGTGAGCTATTCTAGACAGACATGATCCATATTATTATTTTTAACCAGATAAATCTATTAAATACAACTACATTTTTCAGGGGTGACCTATGAGAACTGTCTGGTTAATGAGGGAATTGTCTGGTTAATGACAGAACTGTCTGGTTAAATTACCTATTAAGAGTCATACAGTATGTAAGATGAAACTGAGGGAATCAAACCATGGAGCAGGAGATGAAGCTTTTTAGTGGTTCATAGCAGTGGTATATCTAAGTTATCTGGTACCATGTGCAGTTCCCCAAACTGGTGCCCCCTCAACTCAGAGCTGAAGAGCAAAAAAAAAAAATCCTCTCATAAGCCACCCCCCCCCCCTAAAAAAGATAAACAAGAATCTCTTCTCCTCTGAAACTGTAGCAAACCATTAGTTTGCTATACCTGAAACAACATGCAGAAAGCACTTCAGGCTACACATTAGCCACTGTGGATCATTTCCCTTAACACCTTGTACCAAGGGCAGCTGTGACAATGTATCTACCTTACTGTTTGCACCTGAGGTGGATTGCTCTCATCACTCTGCCCTTTGTACACTACTGGTTCATAGACTATATAGGACTGTATACACAAGCATCAGCATCCTGAATGAAGATCTCATTGCCACCATCTACCAGTACAAGTCCTACAGAACAGGGGTGATATGAGCAGAGAAAAGTGCTTCTTTCAACACCCTGGCTGTATAATTCTGGCAATGCCAGAGGTTAAGTCCACATATTTTGCTCAAGGTAAAGCACTTGTTACTCTATTGAAGGCTTTTTGAGCTGAGGCGCTATTGACAGAGACATTAAACTACTTTTTGTGGACACTGGTTTGTCGCTTTTCTGGTGTAGTATAAACAAATAATTAGTTATATTAGATTAAATAGTAAGTAGTCTGTTTAGGTTTCTCATCAGACTAGAAACTTTAGGTTCCAAGATGGGGCTAGTAAGAGAACTGACTTTTAGCTTAATTAGAATTTTATTTTTATTTTTTAGAAATATGTACCTATCTGTCTGTCTATCTATATGTCTATCTATCGATCTATCTACCTAGCTATATGTTTTCTTTCTTTTTTTTTGTTGAATATGTGGTACATTTATAGATCACATATTTAAAGCACTAACATCAGCTAATATAGTTATATGGGTCTATATTATAATATCGACATCTGAAAATGTCAAATCTCATTTGTTCAACACAAAAATGTCGAATTCCAAGGTTCCTGAACAGCCAAATCACCGATTTCTTTCCAATGGAAAGAAATCGGTTGACCGTTCTGTTACACCTGCCCTTTCCCTGACTGTAGTGCTGTCTCGTAGTTAGAATATTTAGTTAGGGGGGTGTGGAGGGCAAATCCCCCACTTAAATATGTTTGTTTTTGCGTGGTGTTGGTGTTTGGCCAACTGATTTTTTTCCGTTGGAACGAAATCGGTGATTTGGCCATTCGGGAACCTTGGAGTTCGACATTTTCGGGTCGAACAAGTGAGATTCGACATTTTAAGATGTCAGTATTATAATATAGACCCTAGTTATATAGTCAATAGTCAAGCTAATGAGTAGAATAATACAGAAGTCATAGTGTATTCATAATCAAAATGGATAATGACTTATTAAAAATGACAAATCATAAAATTTTATAAATAAACATACATGGACTGACTACTGGCTGAAAAGGGGTTGTATAATAAAATACCTGACAATCAATAAGCCAAATGTGCTTTTCTTATAGTAAACACATCTAGTAGAACAGTGTATATTTAGAAAATCCACAGTCACATTCCTTCACAATATAGCCTGCTAAATATCTTATTTAGCTACATAGAATACCATTTGTAATTCTAATTAATTATCCAGCCTCATAGCTCTTGATATCCTTAGGCAGTGTGATAACTGCCTTTTGCTCACAGATAATGTTCTCAACACTAATAATTCTCTTTGTGAGAGATGCAAATATTTAACAAATGTGGAGGTCTAAGTCTCACAAAAAAAACTCCCAGAAAACATAGACTGTTAGCTACATACATTCCTAACACACTCTTTATCAATCACTGGAAAATGTCTTTCACTGAGGCTGAAAAATCTTTGGCAAGTCTCTTAGAGCCATGAGCACTAAGTCTCACCAAAAATCCAATACTTCATCAGCTTTTGGAGTGCATCTATATCTATGTGCATAGTGAAACTTGTTTTAAATGTACAGAAGGCATGCTCCATACATTGGCTGTTGCACCCACTGTGCCTTCAGACCTGATGACACTTATGATGGCATTTCAATACTTATGGACCATATAAACTTCAGACAGATTCCCAGACCCACAAACTGAACTCCTTCAACTCTAAATTACATTAAATAGGACGAGCTGTCAGCTTATAAGTCTGTTACAGAAAACACTCTATTTTCCTAAAAATAGTGTAAGGCTCCTAAACATACTTGATGAACTCCCCATAAATAACAGCAACATTATTTTGTGAGGCTTTAACTACCCCCATATAAACTGGAGTACATATGACACCAGTATTGGATATGCTGAAAAAGTTCTTAGATTTAATAAACAAAAACTCCATGGATGAGACTGTTAACAAACCCATTAGATGACATAATATTTTTGACCTCATCCTTATGAATATAGATTTTCATGCACTACTCCCCTGGTATCTCATTTCCCTACTTAAGTTGGAACCTAAACTAGTGACTTTCTCTTTCAAAATCTCTAAACCATCTGAAACTAATATCTAGGAATTTAAAGATTTCAAAGTACTAACATTATCAAAGTTTATGACAAATTTTCCAGATTTACTTATAGCAGTCACATCTCCTCTCTTCATCTTATTGGTCTCTTATAGATGAAATTTTGAATGCCATTGCTTAGACTGTTGATGTGTGCTTCGAAATCCTCGTTGCCGGCGTGTCTGCCTTAGAACTATATTGTAATTACTTACTGTAGCTATTTATTTAATTTATTTCTGGCACCTTTTTGCTTTTAGCTTACTAAAGTGTGTTTTTACATTAAAAAGCTGGAACTGCAATTCTAGTGGAGGTAGAAAGGTGGCCGGGTCAGTTTGAGTAGGGAAACACATGGAAGCTTAAAGTGAGATTGTTTCATTGAAGAGGGCTTTTAGTTGGTTTAGTCACTTTTCTTTGAATCTATAAATTCAATGAGATGTGCAGTTCTTGGCTCATTTCCATGGAGCTCAAATGCTTGGTATCTTTGCTTTATTTCTCCGAGTGCTGGGCTTGCGTCTGATGCCATCCAGGCTAAAATAAGTACTTTAAATTGAAATATTGGACTTTTTATAGTTATTTATGAAGATTGCTGATGTATTTTCAACTTCATTGCAGTTTTCTGCATTTCATCAATGTAAAGTGCATTTGCTTTCCCTTAGTCTAGCTGCTGCTAGTGTGCTTTGAAATTGCCTTAAAATGTGTATTCTTCATTGCTGGGTTGCTTGTCTTAGAATTGCCCTCTAATTACTTGTTGTAGCTAATATTTGACTTGTTTCTGTTACATTCTCACTGTTGGCCAACTTAAGTGTGTTTTTTACATTAAAAAACAGGGACTGCAATTCCAGTGGCAGTAGAACAGTAGCCTGGTCTGTCCGAGGTGGGAAAAACATAGAGAGGTTTAAAGTGAGACTGTTCCATTAGCCAGAGGGCTTTTTAGTTGGTTTAGTGATTTTTTTTGTTTGTGTCTGTAAATTCCACTGTTCGTTGCACAGCAGCGTTTAGCAGTGCCTTGTACAGACACAGGCACTTAGACACTAAATATTTCCTACAAATCTTCCCCTGTGACTTTACCCAGTACTCAGTTGCCCAAAGAGCAACTTGTTTGCATGCTGAGGAGCACTGCTACTAGAATTCAGACATACATAGCCTAGTTGTTGCTTCTACCATCACAGCACCCACGTTTGCCTGCTGTAAACCCCTGTTGTACCATCCCTTTATTGTTCACCTAAAAAAGCCCTAACACCATGGATGAACAGTTAACCAATTTCTCTGCTGCCAGACATGGGCATCTTGGGACACTGTAGGAACTGTCTTATATTCACTGACAGACAACTAATCCTTAGAGAAACAGATATAGTATGTGAGAGATGTAATTATACGATGCCACTGGAGACAAGACTCTCATACAAAAGCAGTCAAAATAACAATCAGGTTATCAGTAACATTTTCATTATACTCACCATACATAGTACTGATCCAACACATAGACCAACATATGCTAAGGTACTTAAAAGCAACTTTCCTAGAACTCAAAGAACTGCTAGACATTCGTCCTGCAAAAAGAATCCTCAGCAACTTCAAAAGCACTCCCCTAAAACAACACGCAACATGTCACATACAGCCACACCCTTTGAAGCCTTAACTACAGACCCCATAATGCAAGCCAATACACTAACCAATATTTTAGTCATTGAAAATTTTGTTTTTAGACATATAGATGGCCCACTCACCAGAATAAATAAGGAGAAAATCACAGTCAATTGTCTATCGGGTCCCAGTCTCCACCAAATTACCCATGCACTCAGGTTAGTAGACCACAAGTAACTATGACTCAGTCATAGTCCATGAGTCAAGAATAATTGCATGTTTTTCATTGGTTGAGAGTTTTTACACCAGTTGAGTCCTCTTATAAAGTGGGTTTGTCATTCATTAACGGTTATACAGTCTGATGAAGAGTTGTGATTAACGTGAAAGTGCTAACTGACCAGGTCTTTCTTGGATTTTATCTTTTTTGGAATAAAGTCAATGTTTATGGTCGTGGTGTGCCTCAGAGGTTATTTCTATTGGATGTGGTTATAAATGACCTGACACATACCAGTCCCAAGACTATATGAAGAGAGGGTCTATATCACCAGATTGAATGTTTAGGTTATCGAACACCTAAACATCGAACTGGTAAGACCGAAAGCAGAAAACAGCGAAAGACTGATTTAACGCAGGAAAAGATTTCCCTTGACCGGTAGCCGGACTTTGCCGTTTTGTCTACTGTAGAGCAATCTCAGAGTTGGTATATTTAGTTAAGGGGGTGTGGGGGGCACATTTGGGTTTAAATTTTTTTTTTGTGGCCAATGGAAGTCTTTCCCTGCGCCATTTGCATTTTTCAGGTTCGGTCTTACCAGTTCGATGTTTAGGTGTTCGATAACCTAAACATTCAATCTGGTGATATAGACCCATAAAGAGAAATATTATGGAACTCTTGGACTGTGTGTGAACAATTCCACATAGGCAGCTGTGTTCTCAGGGTTGGGGGAGGGCTTGAAGTTTTGATAGGTTATTACTTAGTAGTATGAAGTTTACCTTTGAAACTTTCCTAAATGTTACAGGGTTTGCTGGCTGTCACAGAATTGATTTTTATTATGAAGGAGACAACTTTGTGGTGTGACATTACCAGAGCAGACACTAAATGGGGGGTATACAGCACTCTCCCATGTTTGTGAGTACCAGGTTGAGTATGTTTGCACCCATTATGGGCATGTGGACTATCTGGTCCAAGGTGCTTGTGTTTACAAATTCCAGGAATCTCTATTTCTGTAACTTTGGGGTCACGTAAGTATCCCAGTTTATAGTTAGCTAGTTGAAGTCACCAATTAATATGATATTTTCTTGAATGATGAGAGTCTCTAGTAAGTCCAAGTACAATTTTTGGGTTTCTAAGGTCATAGAGAGTGACAGCTTGCAAGGATATGATATAGGACTTTGCCTATGGATATCTGGACATGGAGAAGCTCAAGCACATTGTCATGTTTAACTAGTCTTGAGGTGAGTTTGCTGTTTATATAGATTGAGAGACCTCCACCTTTGGTCCCTGCTTGTGCAGTACCTGGCCTATATGTGTGGAAGGCATTGCAGCCCCGCACTGCCAAGATGCTCTCTGCAGCTTTAAACCATGTTTCAGTGCCAGCACAGATGTCCATATTCTCCAGTGTGAGAAAAGCCTGGAGGGAGTGGTGTTTCTTGTTTAAATCCCTGGTATTAAGCAGTAATACCTTCAGATTCCATTACAGTGTCACAGGTTCACAGGTAGGTACTAGGCTATTGGCCCTAGGGCCTATATAAGCCTAGGCAAACGGTACCCTGGCTTTTGCGAAGCAAGAAAATTATTTTCCTGTGCCCCTGTCAAGCAGAGCCACAGAAGTGATCCCCAGGGTGAATTTTCTATCTCCCATCCAATCATCAAGATTTTTCTTGAAGAGTGCTAATGAGGAGCTATGTTTGATATAGATAGGTAGTTTGTTCCAGAGTATGGGAAGTTTCTGAGATATGAATCTATTCCTCCAGCATGTTCTGTTTATTGTGGTGACAAGGTTTAGGTCCCTAGAGCGTGTAGCATGGAGGGATTGGGATTTCTTTACATGGAGCATGTCCAACAGCTCTGGGTTTGACATAGCTTTGTATGTTAGGCAGAGATCACCTCTGAGTAGGCGATATGCAACAGAGTAAAGCTGGAGTTTTTTGAGACGGTCTGCGTAGGGCATCTGTTTGAGGCCGGTAATCCTCTTTGTGAGAAATTTCAACATTTCCAGTTGTTGTAGATGTCTTGTGAGGTACATACCAAAAGGGGCATTGTACTCTATAATGGGTCTAATGAGTGATGAGTAGAGGGGAACAATGACCTCTTTTTTCCTGGATGAGAAACCTTTTGTGATGAGGTGTGCCATGCAGAAGGATTTCCTGACTACTGTGGCGATGTGATTATCAAAGGAGAGACTACTGTCCACCTGTGTCCTAAGATCTCATCACACTTTCAGTGTTAAGTAGACTACCGCCTATGTGGTAGTTCATGGGTACAGAGTTTTTATCAAAAGGGATGACAATGCACTTTTTGGCATTGAGCTTGAGGCCATGGTTTTGACACCAGGCATCTGTCTCAGTGAGGCCCTTTTGTAGGATGTCCACATCATTAGGAGATTTGATTATGGCTCCTAGTTTGCAGTCATCTGAGAACTTTGTTAGCCAAAGACCTTCTGTGTTAGCCTGTACTTCAGAGAAGTAGATACCAAACAGGAAAGGACCTAGGACTGAACCCTGTGGTACTCCACTTGTCACTGGTCTGAAGTTGGATTTAGAGTCTGCTACTTTCACAGTGTGGATTCGGTCAGTGAGCCAGTTGGCAACCCATCTTGTGACACAGGGATTTATACCTAGTTTAGTGAATTTGTCTATAATTCCAGAGTGGGAGATGGTGTCGAAAGCCTTGGCGAGATCTAGATAGGATGTGTGTACCACCTTACCCTCATCTACAGCTTTGGTGACCACTTCAAAGAAGTCTATCAGGTTTAGGAGACATGATCTGCCTTTTACAAACCCAAACTGGGTAGGGTCCAGAGTTTGGAGATTACCAATGTCATTGTTTATAAGTTCCATGATGATATGCTCCATAGCCTTGCAGACCAGGCTCGTCAGGCTAATGGGGCGGTAGTTCCCAGGGTCCGTGGTGGCTCCCCCTTTGTGGAGTGGGATAACTGTTGCTGTGTGCCACTCAGTGGGCACAAAGCCTGAGGTGATGCTATGATTGAACATGGTACTTAGGTGGGGTGCCAGTTCCTTCTATAGTTCATGTAGAAAGCAGCCTGGGATGTTGTCAGGTTCCATGGATGCTGTGTTCTTAGCTTTGGAGAGTGTGTTTTTTACCTGTGCAGCCATGATTACAGGTACTTTACATTCTTCCGGTATAGAGATGGGCCCTTTAGGGGATGAGAGAGGGGTAAAGTTAGCACTGAACCTATCTGCCAGGATGTTGGCAATATCAGTTGGTTCTGTATATTTAGTACCATTGTGCTGTAACTCAGAGCAGATCTAAGTGTTGCCATTGAGATTCTTGACATAGCTATAGAATGCTTTATGGTTGTCTTTAGAATCAGTGGCAATTTTGTTTTTGTAACTAGCTTTGGAGGATTTTATGAGGGATTTCAGCTTCTTACTGAGGCTGATCACGGAGTTCCTCCAATCATGGGATTTTACTCTTTTTTGCAACAGTTTCTTTCTTCTGTTGTAGAGTTTGTTTATAGCAGGGGACCGCCAGACTGGCTTCCTTTTTTGGAGGATAGCATCTTGGTTCTGTTAGGGATTGCATGATCCATGCACTGGTGTAAGTGCACATAAAGTGAAATTGTATAGGATTCAGCAGTCATATCTCTATTATCTATCAGCATAAGTGTCGTGATGTTTTCCACTTCTGTCTTAAGAAGCGTGAAGTTGGTTTTGGAGAATTTTTTTACGGTGGTTTCCCTAATGGGGGCTGGGGCTGGGATGTGGATGTCTAGGGTGATTTGCTTGTGGTCGGATCTGACCAATGAGGAATTGACCTCTGGTGTGGAACACCAGTTGCCCATGTTGGTAATGACTAGGTCTAGGATATTGCTGCCCTTGGTGGGGGTGTGGATAATTTGATCCAAGGCATTGGAATTTATGAATTCCAGAAAATGTTGAGCACAAGAGTTGGTACATGAGTAGTTTACCCAGTTAATGGTGGGATAGTTGAAATCACCCATTATTAGGGTGTTAGGTTGTACCCTAATATTTTCCAGTGTATCAAGAAATGAAGAGTGGGAATCCTGGGGCATAGTGGGGGATCTGTAACAAACTACAATTTGCATTGCAGTCTTGCCCAGAGTTAGTTGCATTTGGATAATCTCAGATGCATTATGCTGAGCAACTAGCCTGGAGGTGTGGATATCCTTAATGATAGGTGGCTGAAAGGTGTGGTATGAATTATAGCCTGGTAATGCAGGGGTGCTCTCTGGAGCCTTGAACCAGGTCTCTGTCACTGCACAGATGTCAATGTTCTCCATTTTAAGGAGTGCCTCGAGTGAGTGCATTTTGAGGTTTAGACTTCTAGCAGTGAGTAGCATTACCCTCAGATTTTGCTTGCTTGTACCTGTTACAGTGGTGAATTTGTCATTTGAATCTTGCCTAAAAAAGGCACTATAGGGGTGGCAAGAGCCTTAGCCAGTATCCGGAATCCCAAGGGCGACAGGTGCAGGTTATCTCTGGCAAAGCGTCGTGGTTTGTCGATCATGTCATCCCACGCAGACAGATACTGGATCCCCTTAGAATGACACCAGAAGCTTAGCCAATTGTTGAAGTCAATCATTTTGTCCTTGTACTGTGGTATCATTCTGGGTGATGACAGGATGCTACTCAGGGCTAGGGTCATACCTGCCTGGGCTACAAGATCAGAAAGCTCCTCCATGTCTCTTTTCATGTAGTCCAGGGAGGTACATCTCAGGTCATTCACACCAACATGGACAATGACAGAGTCATATTTGTACTTGCTGTGGAGTGACCTGAGTGCATGTATTATGTGGTGGATCCTGGCACCTGACAGGCAGCTGACAGGTGAGTGGAACATCAGTGTGCCTGACTATAGAGACACCTGTGACTAGAGTGTTAGGTATGTTGTTATGCCTTATGGGCTGTGGTTGAGTGGCACACTGAGTTTGTGGGCTATGTGTCATTTGGGTTGTGTTGGGGGGTGGAGGTTGCTTGCGTTTCTGCTTTGGTGGTCCCTGTTGCTTGGGTAGATTTTTTTTTGAGAGCCTCCTTGAATGTAGGTGTGTGTTTTGTGTTTCTATGTGTGTGTTTTGGTGGTGTAGGTTTTGAGGGACTATATGATGAGTGTGATGTGGTGCAAGTGTTTACCTTCTCCTCTTACTGTCTAGTCCAGTCTTGGGCGAAGAGAGCTTTGCTTCCAGTTTGGTTATATAAGTGCATGCCTCACAGGTTGTAGTGTTGGGTGGTAGGAGGAGAGGGTTGTCTGTGTACATGAGGCAATTGATGTATTGCTCCAAGATCCCCAGATTCATCAGGTAGATAGGAGAAAACACCGGAAGCTGACCCTTAGACATGCCTGGTAGGTGCTTATTTATTAAGTACTAAAACTGTTTTTCTCTAGACAAGTGAGTAATTTGAGTGCTGTAGTAATTTGTAGCTTATTTAGTGATTACAATGAGTTCTGAACAAGTGCTGAGCTCAAAGAAACAGACTTGAGTGCTGAAACTAGAAAACAGGCTATTTCTAAGAAACAAAATTAAGCTAGAAAGCTTCCCTCCAACACAGAAAGGTGTGGGGGCTCAGAAGCTTATAAACAGTCCTGGATACAGCAAATCTGTATCTGGACTAGACAACTTATAGGAAAGGCAAGAAACAAGCTTAGAAATTTTTTTTTTTGTAAAGTGGAAAGGGGAAAGGAGGAGCAGAAGCTAACTGGGTTGGCCTTCTCAAATGTTCTGTTTTGTTGTGTAAGAAGGTTTGTCAGTTTGGCATTGCCTAAAAAGGGCACTTTGGGGAGGACGATGTTTAAGCCAGCATTTGAAAGCCTAGACAGCATAAGTGCAGACCATCCTTGGAAAGCAATGTAGTCAGTTGACCATTATCCTCCCATGCCGACAAATATTGTATCCCCTTGGAATGACACCATAAACTAAGCCAATTATTGAAGTCAAATATATTTTGTTCATATTGTTGCATCATCCTTGGTGAAGCTAGAATGCTGCTCAATTCTAGCAGTATGCCAGCCTGGGACAAACTCTGCAAAATCCTGCCAATAAATACACAGAGACAGCCTTGCCTACTAGAAATAAGCCCAGAACTAACTCAAAAAAAGCAACTCACCAAATAAAGAAAAAAAGTCATAGCCAAGATTTGGAAGTGTTACACCCAACATAGAAAACAAACACTCTCATCAATCTAAACACACAACTAAGTTAAGTCTAAGTAAGTTTACTCAAGAAGAATGTAAGGTAAAGATAGCCTTCCAGGAATAGGACAACCACAAGGCTTTATTTAGCTATGTCCAAAACCTCAAAGGCAACACACAGCAGTTTGAAGAACTGATTGTAAATGGAGCCACCTACATGGAGCCAGAAAATACACAAATATGAAAGACAAAAAGTTCAGCTCTAATTTTACCCTCTCTCTTCACTGGTTATCCCCTAGAAAATACCCCCCCCCCAGCTATCACTAAGGTGTAAGTCCTAGATGTGCTCTCTACAGCCCAAAACAATGCATCAATGAGACCTGATAATATTATAGGATGCCTCTTAAATAGCTTGAAACATGACCTACTGAGATCACTGGAGGCACTGTTTGATCATAGCTTCCAGAGAGACTTTGTGTCATGCAAATGGAGAACTGCAGTGTTCATCCCTGTGCACAAGGACAGACCATCACTGGATCCAAGGAACTATAGTCTGATAAGTTTAACTAGTCTCATATGCAAATCAATGGAAAGAATAATCATGTAAATGATTGACAAGGACATAGAAAACCTTCAACCACTGGATCCAACTCAAGTTTGGTTTCATCAAAGGCAGATCATGTAGACTCAGCCTGGTGGACTTCTTTGAGAAGGTCACAAAGACAATGGATGAGGGCAAAATGGTACAAATTGCCTACCTTGTCTTGGCTATGGCATTTGATGCAATACCCCCATTCATGTATTGTAAACAAACTCATGGATATATGCACAAAACTCTGTGCTACTCACTGGATATTCATCTAGCTCTCAGATAGGGCCACAGAAGTTAGCATAGGGAAGACCACCTCCACAAAGAAGCCATTCGCTAGTGGTATCCCACAGGACTCTGTGCTGTGTCTACTCCTTTTTGGCATTTACTTCTTGGAAGTCATAGGCACTGGGTGGCAATGAAGAGCTGCCAAATAGCTGGGTAACTACAGCAGAGCTAGTAAGGGAGATAGCTAGAAAGGTGCTTGGTATCACATCAGGATAGAGGAAGGACGACAAGGAGACCTGGTGGTGGAATGAGGAAGTACAGTAGAGTATATAGAGAAAGAGGTTGGCAAGGAAGAAGTGGGATTGTCAGAGAGATGAAGAAAGTAGACAGGAGTATAAGGAGATGAGGTGCATGGCAAAGAGAGAGGTGGCAAAGGCTAAGGATAAGGCATATGAAGAGTTGTATGAAAGGTTGGACACTAAGGAGGGAGAAAAGGACTTGTACAGAGTGGCTAGACAGATGGACCGAGCTAGTAAAGATGTGCAGCAGGTAAGGGTGATAAAGGATAATGAGGGAAACATACTCACAAGCAAGGAGAGTGTGTTTAGCAGATGGAAAGCATACTTTGAGGGGCTGATGAATGAAGTGAATGAGAAAGAGAGAAGGTTGGATGATGTGCGGATAGTGAATCATGAAGTGCAGTGGATAAGCAAGGAGGAAGTAAGGATAGCTATGAAGAAGATGAAGAATGGAATGGCTGTCAGTCCAGATTACATACCTGTGGAAGCATGTAGGTGTTTAGGTGAAATGGCAGTGGAGTTTTTAACTAGATTGTTTAATGAAATCTTGGAAAGTGAGAGGATGTCTGAGGAATGGAGAAAAAGTGTTTTGGTACCGATTTTTAAGAATAAGGGTGATGTCCAGAGCTGTAATAACTACAGAGGGATTAAATTGATCAGTCACAGCATGAAGTTATGGGAAAGAGTAGTGGAAGCTAGGTTAAGAAGGGAGGTGATGATTAGTGATCAGCAGTATGGTTTCATGCCGGAAAAGAGCAGTTTGCTCTGAGAGTGTTGATGGAGAAGTACAAAGAAGGTCAGAAGGAGTTGCGTTGTGTCTTTGTGGACTTAAAGAAAGCATATGACAGGGTGCCTAGATAGTTGTGGTATTGTATGAAGAAGTTGGGAGTGTCAGAGAAGTATGTAAGAGTGGCACAGGACATGTACGAGGGTAGTGTGATGGTGGTGAGGTCTGCGGTGGGAGTGACGGATTTGTTTAAGGTGGAGGTGGGATTACATCAAGGATCAGCTCTGAGTACTTTCTTATTTGCAATGGTGATGGACGGGTTGACAGACAAGATCAGACAGGAGTCCCCTTGGACTATGATATTTGCAGATGACACTGTGATCTGTAGTTAGAGAAGGTAACAGGTGGAGGATACCCTGGAGAGGTGGAGATATGCTCTAGAGAGAAGAGGAATGAAGGTCAGCAGGAATAAAATAGAATGTATGTGTGTGAATGAGAGGGAGGATAGAGGAATGGTGAGGATGCAGGGAGGATAGGTGGTGAAGGTGGATGAGTTTACATACTTGGGATCAACAGTTCAGAGTACTGGTGAGTGTGGAAGAGAGGTGAAGAAGAGAGTACAGGCAGGATTGAGTGGGTGGAGAAGAGTGTCAGGATTGATTTGTGACAGATGAGTACCAGTAAGAGTGAAAGGGAAGGTCTACAAGAGGGTAGTGAGACCAGCTATGTTATATGGGTTGGAGACAGTGGCATTGACAAAAAGGCAGGAGTCAGAGTTAAAGATGTTAAGATTTGCACTGGGTGTGACAAGGGTGGACAGGATTAGGAATAAGTATATTAGAGGGTCAGTCCTGGCTGGAAGGTTTGGAGACAAAGCCAGAGAGGCAAGATTACATTGGTTTGGACATGTGCTGAGGAGGGATGCAGAGTATATTGGGAAAAAGTTGCTAAGGATGAAGCTGCCAGGTAACAGGAAAAGAGGAAGGCCTAAGATAAGGTTTATGGATGTGGTGAGAGAGGACATGCGGGTGGTTGGTGTGACAGAGCAAGATGCAGAGGACAGGAAGAAATGGAAACAGATGATCCACTGTGGCGACCCCTAATGGAAGCAGCTGAAAGAAGAAGAAGAAGACTTCTTGAAAGTCAAGGCCATTGGTAAGGGCCTCTGGCTATTGCACATAATTGCAAAGTAGGAGCATTCATAGAATCCCTTCAAGATGTTAGCATCCTACAGGAAGGAATAACAAAGACAAATGACTGATGCCAACGCCACAGCTTAAAATTCAATGCCAAGAAATGCACAATAGCACCCTTTGGGAAGTCAGTCACCCTAGGAAATTACCTCATCGATTACACACCCCTGAACGAAGAAACAGTAGTCAAGGATTTGGGTACGTATGTAGATAGTAACCTGGCTTTCAACCAACGTGTGTCTAAGGCAGTAAAGAAATCAATTATATTGCCCAACTTATAAACAAAAGTAAGGCATCTAGGTCCAAAGAAGTCATTATTCTACTGTATTTGGTCCTAGTCAGGTCCATCATTGAGTACAATGCCCCCTTCAGTATATACCTGACCAGGCACATGCAGCAACTGGAAAGTCCACAAAGGTCCTCAGGAAAAGAATACAAGACATAAACAGCATGTCCTATGCAGATCACATCCCTATCTCTATTTTATTTCCTACAGACTGTTGAGAGGTTATCTTGCCTGTCATACAAGGCAACCATGGATCCCACTCTGATGGACCTTTTGCATATTCGCAAAATGAATAGCATTGGAATTTTTTGATCTAAGGATTTAAACATTGCTTGCAACATAAATAGGACATGTTTGAAGTACAGGTACATATCTCAGAGAATTCCCCTTCTCTGGAACAGGCTTCCCATCCCTAACCCTATTCAAGAGAAACCTGGACCAGTGGATTTGAAATCAGAAATACAACCCAGATCTAGCACCTATGTCTCTAATGGACAGAGGCAGCCTGTAATTCTTGCTCCAGATTAGATATACTCCTTAAAATAACTTCTAAAGTACATAAGCTTGTTGGATATATTTGAGATGCCTAGCTATGCTTATAAATGCCACAGTGGTCGTTAGCCTAGTGTGAACCTATGAGTCTGACAGTCTCAAAGTTACCACAGCAGGTGGCTTCACAAAGGAGTTATATGCCTACTTAGATGACTGTATAGAACTGTCTCTTCCAACCAGATCTAAATATAATGGGAAAATTAAAAACACTCCACCCTTGTTGTCAAGCAACATAAATATACTCTATAGTGAAAGAAAAAAATTCTTAAAGTATACAGCGGATTGTTAATATTGCCTGCCCAGGATAGTGGACTAAGTACACGTTTGTTTACAAAGTCCATTGAACATGTGGGATAAACAGAAAAATGCAAGTTCTGTAAATCAGAACTTGAAACAGTCACACATCTTGTTGCTGGATGGCCTGTATACTTAAAGGCATAATAAAGTGCCAAGACTGTTTTACTGGGGTTTGTGCAAACATTACAATATTGAAATAACTGAAAAGAATTAGAAACATGAGCCACAAAGCACTATAGAGAATGATGAAATTTATATAACATGGGATCACCCATTACCAATAGTTCAGAAAATAGATGCAAGAATAAACAGATATAGTAGTCTATGAAATGAAGACAAAGTTGGCCATTGAAATTGCTGCACCCATTGATTACGGTATCTTACACACAGAGAGACACAAAGTCATAAAATACCAGAATTTGCAGGCAGAAATGACAGCAATGTGAAAAAAGATACCAAGACAATCCCAATAGTAGTAGGAGCAATGGATCTCATAAAAAAGAATTTACAGTAGTATTTAGATATGCTGTCTATATATGTAACGCTGTATGAATTACAGGAGGAGTCAGTTCTGGGCACATTGCTGGTGTTGTGAAGAGCACTTTTGGCTAACATCAAAGATTGAAACAATACTAAATTTCATGAACTTTAATCATACCCCGACATAGGAATGGTCCATTACTATCTTGGCATTAGAAACCCAAAAGACTTGGAGAAATTAAACCATGACAGTTTGCTTTGTCAAGGGTAGATCTTGTCTAATGACTTTGGTTAACATCTTTGAAAGGTAACACAAACTGTTGGCAATGATCATGCTGTCCACATGGTATACCTTAACCTGGAAACTGCATTTGACACCACTCCCATGCTAACATAGTAAGTTTACTGCATTGAAAATAGATTCTTATGTGGTAAGACCAATAGCAAACTGGATAAAAGACAAAGCCCAAATAGTAAGGGTGGCAGGTGCCTCATGAAAGATTGTGAAGGTGACTAGTGGCATCTCACAGAGCTCAGTCCTCCACCATTGGAACAAACTCACTCTGCAAACACTATCTTCATTCATACAAAACTCTGATGATTGGCAAAATATTCACACATTCACTTCAGGTTTGACAGGCCTAGTCTTTCTTGACAAAGGAGGTACAATCTAAGGGTGGGTATTGTAAAGTTGTAATGACACAAAACTTAGTTGCTTTGAATTTCCTATGATCCTATTATTTTAAGCTCTAACACTGTTACATAAAGGTAGATTATTCTGTGAAATAATGAATACAATATGATACTGATGCAATTTTAGTCTCTTGAGTAGAATAAAACCAATAAACACAATGTGAAAACATGTTAAGACCCTGGTAAAAATTTAAACCAAATAAAATAACACACAGGTGTCTGAGCTTGTAGAATCAAGTAATTTATATTATTGGGCACTTTCGTCTTTCAAATGGGCAAGACTTCAGAATCTGAAGAAGTCTTGACCATTTGAAAGATGAAAGAGTTTTCCAAAGCTGTTTGTTATTTTCTCTGCGTTGAATATTTTTTCATAAAGAATTCAAGAATGCCATGGTACCATACCTGATCAAAAGCCATCCAGCTTTAGCAGAGTCATGCTCAATGTGTGTTATTGAACACAAAGATAGAACCATAAAGCATATATTCCTTCCCCCCACACTCACACACTAGACAACACACTGACTTGTGAATGTGACTGTGTTTGTATATCTGTAAGATGCCCTATTTATTATTGCATCCCTGGATACACAGGTTCCCATTCTGAATATTCCTGGAGAATCTCTGCAGCACATACAGTGGTGGTTACAGTATAGCAGTCTGTTCACCCCTATTACATTGCACAAGTCTTCTCTTAGCACTTCTGGGACTCAGACACAGAAGGGAGCATAACCTGTTCTTGCAGTGCACCTCACACTAGTGTATTTTTGTTGAGAGGGTGAACACAATGCTTGTGACGTGAATGGAGTACATGCATCTATACTGTGATCCCATTCTCAGGAGTAGATTGTACCTCTCCATCCCACTATTATGATTCCAGCATTTGCTTTTCCTTTCTCATGCAACCATGTGCACACACACACACACACACACACACACACACACACACACACACACACACACACACACACACATCAGTGAAACATGTTTTTTAGTGCGTTGATAATGCACTCTCTCTACCAGTATTTGGTGCATAGTACTCATTTAGATCATCTGCAGAGCAAGACTCTGTTCTCAAAGGTGGTGTGTTTATATTCTTGCATAATTCTAATAAATCTAGAATTATATAGAAAGATAACAACACAGAGCACTTGCATATCCTGGTAACGATCAATAAAATTGCCTATCATATCTTGTCATGCTCCAGAACCACTTCCATGGCACCGATTATTGGAGGTATATCTAAGCAACCTTAAAGCCCTTAATATTGCACCAAACACTATTATTCTTGATGATTTCACCTATTCATCTAGAAACTAGAAAACCTATAATACTGCAAACAAATATGCAAAATACTTCCGGGATTTCATCAATGCTAACTCAGGAGATTAAACAGTGCTCTCCCTTACCAAGATCCCAAATTAACTGGACTTTGCCATCACTAACATATCACCATTAAGCTCTATACCTAGAATTAACCCACCACCACTGGAGAAATTTGACTACCATACAGTGGTCTTCATCATTATGATCCAGCCTAATATTCCCACTAACCCTACTATCTTTCAGGATTTCTCTAAGAAAAACTTGTTGAAACTAACTGAAAACATGGTGTAGTTCAAAAGCCCCTCTCCCTTTGTGGAGCCATTAGCCAATGCAGCTGCATTAACAATATGTTTTTGTGATTACCACACTCCCTATGTTCTGATATGACACAAACATAATAGCAGATTTAGGAACAAACCTTTGTGGTGGAATACTAGTATCTACAAACTATGCAAAAAAAAGAAAACAAAAAAGTTTCCAACCCTTAGGAACAAGCTCAGAATCACTTGTTCTAAAACAGAACACAGAAAGCTGAGGAACAACTTTGAAATAAAATTAAATCCACTAAGGCCAAGTTATGACTGTAAACCAGAATCGACAGCAAAGACAACCTTAAGTCCTTCTTCAACTACCAATCAATGCTCACTACTGTACTAAATTTATACATAACAATATCAGCCCCTCTGCCCCTGAGGACATAGCCATCATAGTAGCAAATACATTTAGCGCAAACATTTCCACACTATCTCTCCCTAGCTTCCTCTGCATGATATCTTGACTACACCCTCCCAAAGATCTACACTGAGCAAGTATTAAAAGACCTCTGAAAGGTAAAAAAAGCACTAGCTCTAAGGGGCCATCAAAGGTGTCAGTGAGTGTCCTTGTCAAAATGAAATGCAATCTCTCTTAGACCTGTTCCTGTATATTTTCAATTTCAGATTCACAAATGGCTTTGTACCAGGAGCATGGAGAACAGTGGTTGTCATCCCCCTTCACAAAGGTAGCCCCACTCATACCTCTCAGCTGTACAGATTTTCACAGAATGTACAGATTGTTGCCTCATATTTTTAGTCTGGTCCTCATAAAATTTTGGTTTTCTAGCAAATCACTGAGGATTGAAGTCAGAAAATAATGATAGATGTTTGAGTTACAGACTTCATACTCTTCAGGAAATTCATGCTAATGCAAAATCTGTGATTTTTATCAACTTTATATGTTTGTAAGAGCAATATTTAAAAATTGTCTTTTTTTTGGGCCTTTGTCCCCGTTATATATGGCTTTGTCCAGATTTTTCAGTCTTAGAAGTTGAGAGGTATGGTCCCACTTGGCAACTATAGACTAATAAGCCTCACCAGCTTTGCTTGTAAGAGAATTCAGTATATCATTATGGACCTCATTAACAAGGATATTATCAGCTTACAATCCCTTGATCCAAATAAGTCTGGCATCGTGAAGGAAAGATCCTGCCTGCTTCACCTTGTACACTTCATTGAAAAAGTTTAGACCCATAGAGTTTTATAATAGTAGAAGAGGTAAAGTGAACTTTCATAACAGTGTAAAGTCTAGAAGGATATGGTACAATGTATGTGGCAAAGTAGATGTAATAATACAGGATAAGGCAGACTTACTGGCCAAGTAGTCATTTTAGAGCAGTATGAGATAGACTCGATAATGACAGTTTAAATGTTAAAAGTTACAGTATCATGTCCTCTGGAAAATGCAGGTACCCAATCACTTACCAAACAGAAGCCACCCTCTCAAAGCAGACACATTTATTAGGGACCTGGGCACTTTTGTAGACAGTGAACTCTTCTTTGACCACTGTCTTCCTATGCTTGTCAGAAAATCCTTGTACTTAGCTAAGATGGTTACCAAAGGTATCTTCTAGATCCAAGGGCATTATCATCCCTCTCTACAACTTCACTGTTATGCCCAAAATATAATATAATATAATATAATATAATATAATATAATATAATATAATATAATATAATATAATATGCTCCATCTGTCATGTAGCTGGCCAAAGACATAATTCAACTTGAAAAAACACAGCACTTCCTCGATATGAAAATCAATAGACAACATCTTAAATCTCTACTTCTATTTTCTGTCTGATACAGACTCCTGTGGAGTTCACCTTCTGGCATACAAAACTTCAAATGAACCTGCCCTGTAAGACCTTCTATGCATTCAACAAACATGTAACATCACAAACGCCTGCTTTAGAGAGCTTAACTTTTGCCTTAACATAAGGAAAACCTGCTGGCAGAGTATATACCCTTCCCTAAGAATTCCCCTCCTCTAGAATAGACTCTCCATTCATATCACACAAAATAACTCTCTAGTCCCCTTCACATACAAAATGAATGAATGGATGGGCAAACATCTCAGACTTGGCCCCACAAGTGGCCCCACAATCCCTTAAGGAAGGGGAAAACATGTAGTGGGGACTGAATGGGCTAGGCTATATAGGATTCATCCTGACAGACTGCCTAACCCTGCAACCATGAGGTACTCGGCCACCAAATCTTGCTTTATTAAAGTCCTAACTTAATTTTTCAGACTGCAGATGATATAAAACATTTCTTTAATGTTTTTTACATGTTTATTGAATTATCACTTAAGACATAGGCAAACATATATTTATATAAAAGAAAAAAACATGGTAATGTTCACAGTTACAAACATTATATATCACATACATTCTTTTATACAATTACCATCAATCTAACATTGCACAAATTGCCCAGTTGCTGCCTTCCCTTACACCACATTTTTCTTCAAAAACATCATTCTGTATGCATTGTTTTCAGTATTGTTCCCACAATTTCCTTTTTTTCTATGTAAGATGCTCCTTCGCTTTTCTAAAGATCCCACTTCCAATTATTTTATCTCTTTTACAATACTCACTACTTCAAATACAGTTGGATTAGACTTTGATTTCTATTTTCTAGTAATTGCTTTTTTGGTAGTTACCAAAATTAAACTTAATGAGGCCTTACTATTTGTAGGCAATTCTGATTCTGTATCCTAGTTCAGAAAATCATTTCCTTAGTTACAGCCATTCGCTCATCCAATATTTCTGATAGAGAACTATGTAGGGAATTTTTAAAGTCTGTCAACTTGTTGCACTCCCAAAACATATATTTCCAGTTACCTCTTTCTTCCTCATCACATCTGTAATATTTGCCATCTACCTGAGGAAAAATTCTTTGGAGTCTGCTTGGGGTATAAAATATCTATGCAAACACTTCCAAGCAAAAATCCTAAATGTTTTTGCTTTGTTGCATATTTGGGAGCCAAACATAATGTCCTCCCATTGTTTCCTTATGGATTGCTTATCCAATCTTTCTTCACATTTTTTTCTAACCTCCTCTGATTTATTCCTATAGTTATCATGCAGTGTTTTATATGTCCTACTAATTACCCTTTTTTAACAGCAGTTTCCATTCCAGATTCAACTAAAACTCTACCTGAGAAGGTCTTTAACTTAGGATTTCCCTACCCCTTTCTCTTTGCTAAAACTCTCATATCAATCCCTGATAGGGAAGGCAGTCTTTAGCCTGCAGTCCAAATGTCTTCTTGGCCTCCTCCCATTCTGTTACCTTTCCCTCTCCAGTTACTTGCTCTAAATACCTTGGTTGCTTTGGGAGTTTTCTCCAGTAAATTCAAGACCCTCTTGCCTATTCTCTGTACCCCTCATTGCATTCATTGCGGAATCTCCTTTCTCCATGTGTTGACTTAGTTCTTAGAATAATTCCTGCTACTTATGAATAATATTCTGTATAGCTGTTTTTATTCTCTTTAAGGATCTGTATCCAAAATCCCATGATCTCCTTGCTTCTTGAACTGACTCAGACTCCCTGCTTCATCATCATCCCTTTCCATTTTGAATTATAGCTTTCAGTTTATGTTATGTATATGAGCCTTAAATGTCTAGTAAAAATATCCCTCCAATCAGGTAATCCTAAACCACCTTGTTCTTTTGGAAGAATCCCACTTGACCCTAGTACTCTTCCCCTCCCAGATAAAATCATTCACCTCTTTATTAATTACTGTACACAACTTCTCTTGTGGTTGATAAAAATATGCCTGACCTGCACATAAAACTAAATGGCCTAAAAGCACATTAACTGCTTCTATCATGATATCTATATCCATAAATACTTTATTTTATCGTGTCTCCATAAATATGGGTATTGATGAACCAATTCATATGTGGGTACATAGTTTATAACCATAGCCTTTGTTTTGTCTTCATTCATTTTATTTCCCAAGAAAACGTGAAATGTTCTCAGAATGTTCTATAACACTGAGATGTCCTTTTCTGGTTTTATCAGGTACAAAATAATATTATCTCCAAATAAAGCCAACTTTTCTTGATTACCATATCAACTATATTCGTAAATTTCTGAGTACCTCATATTTTTGCCAATAGCTCTAAATATAATGCAAATAACAAAGATGAAAGGGGGCATCCCTGTCTGTTCCTCTGTTCAGACACTACTCATCAGACAGAAACCCTCCACCTTTAAGTTTTGCCTCTGATCTTTCATATATCTTCCTAATTAACCTTAGTATTATATCAGGCAATGTAAATGTTTCTATTACTCTAGTTGTAAAAGTCCAGTATACTCTGTCAAATGCTTTCTCTGCATCAAGACTCACCAACAACAGCAGTATTTTCTTGCATTCTACTTCTCTCTGGATCATCATTGTTCTAGTAATGTTGTCATATGTTTGCCTCCCCTCCACAAAACCACAGTGATCCAAATCTATGCATTTTGGCAACACCTTTGCCATTCATTTAGCTGTTATAGACATAAACACCTTATAATCATGGTTTAAAATTAAAATTCACCTATATGAAGCTGGGTCTGATGGGTCTTTACCATCTTTACGTATTACAGCCGCCAGAGATTTCTTCCAGGATACTGGTACTTCCCCTCCTTTTAAAATAATTTTCTTTTCTTCCCTCCTGGTTCCCAAACTTCCACAGGAATGTTATTAGTTCCTGAAGACTTTCCTGCAGATTGCTTATACATCACTGTTTTTATCTCAGCTCCTCCTATTTTAACTGTTAATTGCTGAGACTCAGCTACGTCTAACCATGGCATACTTAAGTCTTCAGGAATGTTTCCATCTGTGCTTTTCTTTATTTCCACATTCTTCTGCTTTATACAAATTTTCATAAAATTTCTGAAATATCCCTAATCCCTCTTCAGGATATCTGGTTAATTTTCTTCTTATATGCTTCCTAAGTCTGGCAACAACCCTTTCTACTTTCTTTGGCCTAAGTCATTGTGCTAAGAGTTTTTGTGCTCTCGGGTTTATCAAAAAAACAGTTGCTTAATAACAATCTTTCTAAACTCATGCATATCATCCAGATACTCCTTTATTTCCTCTTTTTCACTCTGCAGTTGGGCCTCTTCTTGTTCTGTGAGATTCCTCTTATCTGCAAAACTTTAGCCTTTGTCATTCCCTCTAAATAATTCTTGTTACTTCTTAATCACATCTCTTTTTCTTTTATTTCTACCCTATTTTTAAACACCGTTTTCATTTTATCCCATTCTCTTGCTGTAACTTCTGAAGAAATTTCTGTCTTCCCTAATAACCCTTGAATAATTTCCACTAGCCATTTCTTAAATTCCTTTCTTTTTAACAGGTAGGTGGGGAAGCACCACTGTCTTATTTTAACTTCATTACCCTGCATTTTTATCTTATTTATTACTGGTGCATGACCTGAAATAGTTATTGGATATGTGTCAATTGAATGCATATTGTCCTATGAAATATAATTTCTTTCAAGTCTAGCCCAATTGTTGTACCTTGGAGAATAATGTGTAAATTCTTTCTGAGTTTCTTGTACTGAATTTGGTGTCCTCCACTCCAAATATTTTCATACATTTCTCCAGAAATCTACTATCTTTTGTTATATATGTTTCCCTTTTAGGGCCCCCAGATACATCCTCACTGTTGCAAATCAAGTTCCAGTCCCCACCTATGAATAATATTCCCTGCTGAAAGTTGATAATTTCCGTCAAAAGTTTCATAAGCTCCATGATAGTAGTTTTATGTGGAATATAAATACATGACAGTGTAATCCTCCTCTCTTCCAATAGCCCCTTACTACCACAAATCTATCATTGCTATTTTTTTCCTCTTCTATCACTATTGGCTCTCCACTAGTAATTAATATAAATACTTTTATTTTGTTTTGTCCCTGATTTGCTGCTGAATATTCATCCTGAAATCCTTTCTTTATCAAATTCACATGCTCACTTCTTTCTAAAAGCTTCTCCTTTATCATTGCCATTTGCATTCTGTATTTCTTAATATAATTCAGTACTCTTATTTTTGGCTATACCTATGGGGCCATTCATGTTCAGAAATAATATATTTAGCATAGCCATTATGATAAGAAGTTATTATTCCAACCTATTGTATATGACAACTTTTTAAGTGCCTACTTCCAGCTTTTGTGTTGCATGCACCCACTAATGTTTGGCAGGTTGATTTTTTATACAGTTGTTTCTTTTCATCACTACTTGAACCTTTGTCACATTTGACAAGAATTTTTGTTTCAATGAAAACCTTCGAACATAAAAAAGAACACCCCTATAACCTATTATCTTAAAACAAACACATAAAATTATATACATCTTCAAAGAATGAAGTTTAACTTTCCTGATAGAAACAATTGTCCGAAACTGAGAGGTGTGCACACAGGAATTACATAACCTAACATTACGTTTATCCATGCTAAGATGCATGTTACAACCTGTGTTCCCACTTACACTAATTGCTATCTTTTCTTGTCTTATCTTCATTTTCCTCCCAGATGTGAAAAATAGGTCACATGCTTTCAGAAAATATTAATATTTAGCCATAAAAAAGTACTTTGACTTTTATTGCTTGCCCCTATAGCCAGCTTGTCTCAATGGAAACAGAAGTTAAAGCTTTCTCACACCAAAAAATATTTCATTTCACATCGTTGCCCTCCTGTTTGCCCAACTTTAAAAACCTTATTAGATATAAATAGGACATGCTGGAAGGATAGATTTGTCACCCAGAGACTCCCTATGTTGTGGAATAAAATCCCGGTCCATGTGAGGCATAGCACCTCACTGGCTCTGTTCAAGAGAAATCTTTCTTGGAACATTGGAGATCGAGGTTTTACTGGAATCATCTCTGTGTCACTTTTAGCTGGACAGACCTTTGGCACAACAAACTAATGGGAACAAAATTTTTAACATAAATGTGATCTTCCAGGAAAAAATATTCTAGAGACAGCTGGGTACAGCTTATAAATGTCTTAGGGCAGATAGCCTGGTATGAATTTGTTTCTCTTCAGTCTGATGTACAGTGAATAATCACTTTCCACAAACACTCCACTTTCTCCAATTTGTAATACTTTGACCTCCTGGTACAGTTGTGTCAGGATTATTATTTTTTAATTATATTTTATTGTTATTATTGTTTAAATTATATTTTATTATTATTATTATATTATTATTATTGTTTAAATTATATTTTATTATTATTATTGTTTTAAATTATTTTCTTATTATCATTGTTAATTTATATGGAATGTATTAAATTATATTTTATTATTATTATTGTTATCAATTTACATATAATGTATCAGTATCATATTTAATTGTATTTTTATAGCTTCATCTATTTGTAGCTTTTAAAAAAAAACATTTTAAAATTATGGAATATTGCTATGCTGCTTTAAGTATGATAGGGGAGATGTATAATTGATTGCTAATTAATTATCTATTAGCTTAAGGGTATAAAAGCACTGTGTTTTTGAATTGTAACTATTTTCTGATGAAGTCTTGTTTTCTAAGACAAAAGCATGCTCAATAAACCTACTGTTTTTAAGTAACACATCCGTGTGGATTACTGTCAACATCACTCGAGTGTTCTAACAGAACTGGTTTACTTTTGTTTAAGGTTGGTGTATTGCAGTTCCTGGTTTTGTGTTGTTGGAGTCAACTTAAACAGTTAATACAATAACAGGCTTTGCATTAACATTAATTTTTTCTAAAGGATATGAAATCTGAAACTCAAATGTCTGTCGTTTTCTAACTTCATTCTTTAATGATTTGCCACTAATTTGTCAGAAAAAAACACAATTTTATGAAAAATGGACCAAAAATATGAGGCAAAAATCTGGATATTTTGTGAAAATCTGTACAGTTGAGCGGCACATTATGTGCCTATGACATTTTCAGGATATGGTGTCTAAGCTACTGAGTCACACCCATGGGATTTTCCAAATAGAGTTAAACTAATGAAAAGTAATATATAATTTTATGATATGCATGACAACACTGACAATGTTTTAAGTTAGGATAATTCTGAAATACATTTTCTGTACAGCAATAAGTATAGATTTATACTACTGTAGCTGAAAGTGCGCTCAGTGTAGAAATCGAAAATCCATTACACCTGTAAAGAAAAATTAATTATTTTAGAAAAACACCTTATAAATGAAAATATGCTATCTAGTGGGCCTATCTGGATAACAAATGGATATTATTATTATTATTATTATTATTATAAGTAGTAGCAGTAACATTTTATCTTAGCTGGTAGATGAGTAAATGCAGTCTTTTAAGTAATGAAGTTTACACGCGGTTCTATAGAGCCTTCTGTGCATTAAAATATAAATGTTAAGTAATCTTTGAATTGAAATTCCATTTATTGGTTTAGCATCACTAATACTGTCATAGGACTGGTCCCACGACACAGAAGGATAAAGCCCTGATTGTACCCCAGCAGAACTGAGTTTGAATAGCAGTCTGGGTGCTGGAGTGACCAGACAAGGAGGATAAGAGTGAGCACGTGATACCAGATCACCCATCCTGCTAGGCTTACTGCAATAGCAGCATTAAGCACCTAGCAGGCTGCACATTTATTCCCTTATACTAGATATCTCTATATCAATAGATATACATATATATATATATATATATATATATATATATATATATATATGTGTGTGTGTGTGTGTATATATATATATATATATATATATATATATATATATATATATATATATATATATATATATATATATATATATATATATATATAGGTTTACCATCATATGGCTGACCGGTGGATGGTCAAGCGCATATGTCTGAAAGGAGTGCAGCAACATCCCACAATTGCGAATGCAGATGTTGCGAATTGCAAAACCCTTTCCCCTTTTAGACCCACATTAGCACTTGTTTTTGGATGCAGAGCAGTCAGAAATGTCGATTTTGGTGTTTTTGCGACATTCCGACCATTCAGCATGCCAGGATTCGCTAATAAATTTTGCACATATACAGGTTTGAACACTGTGTGCTCGGCCATATGATGGTAAACCATATATATATATATATATATATATATATATATATATATATACCCCTCCTCTGGACAGGGAAATAAGTGACCTGCATCACTTTGGAGACCACAACTCTCTCTTATATGCAAGTGCATGCTCCTGTATACTTACAATGTGAGCTCTCACCAAAGTAGCTAAACTAAATGTTTGCCCCAAGGCCATCTGTTATAGCAACACCCCTCCACAGACAGTTGTGGCATTGATGGCCCCCAATCCACCCCCAACATCCAGGATAGGCATACCCAAGCTACACCAGACTCCCAAGCTGAGAAATGCACTCAGTTAATCTGTACCACAGGGTTTACATTTACAATGTTGAGGTCCACTTGTGTGATGCTCAGATGTGTGAAAGTTTGTTTTTAAAAGTACATATAAGCAAATGACAAAATGCTGAACTCACAACAGCAAATGCTAGTGTGCATTCACTCTTGTGAATTCAGCATTTTGAGTGGAGATCGCACTACAATGGGGATTGGGACATGCACCCTTTCCCTCACTGTAGTGTAATCTCGGAGCTAGTATATATAAAATTAGCAGGGGGTGTGGGGTGCAGGGGGGCTTGGCCTCCTGTATAACAATCATCGGAGACATCTGGAAGTGATGGCTGTTTTGCACAAAGTCAACATTCCTGAGTGTTGACTATTTCTTAAATACCAGGCTCGTTCTTCCAAGCATTCGACATTGCCATTACAGACATTTTAGCTGGTTAAGTAAACAGTCCCTCAAGTGTGTTGTGACATTTTAAAGGTAAACCATACCACAGAAAGAGCTTTATCTGCATCAATGAAACTGGCCATATAGGTTCATAGGTAGGTACTAGGCTATCTGCCTGAAGGCATTTATAAGCCTAGCCAGAATGTGAAGGCTTTCGCTGCCCCCTTAGATTAGTTCCCTGTGCCTCTGTCCAGCAGAGCCACTGAAGTGATCCCCGAGGTAAACTTTCTGTTTCCCATCCACTCGTCAAGGTTTCTTTTGAAGAGTGTTAGCGAGGAGCTCTGCCTAATGTAGATTGGAATCTTGTTCCAAAGCATGGGAAATCTCTGTGACAGGAATCTATCCCTCCAGCGCGTCCTATTTATTGTTGTTGTGAGGTTTAGATCCCTAGAGCTTGTGGCTTGAGGGGATAAGCTTTTCTTTAGGTGGAGCATGTTAATCAGTTCTGGGCTGGACATGGCCTTGTATGTCAGGCAGAGATCACCTCTGAGTAGGCGGTATGCAACCGAGTACAGCTGGAGTTTCTTCAGTCGAGCTGCATAGGGTATCTGTTTGAGGCCAGTGATCCTCTTGGTGAGGTACTTCTGTGGTCATTCCAGCTGTTGCAGTTGTCTTGTAAGATACATCCCAAATGGGGCGTTGTACTCTATGATGGGTCTGATGAGCAATGAGTAGAGGGGCACAATGACCTCTTTTGATCTGGATGCTAAACCTTTTGTTTTAAAGTGTGCCACATAGAAGGATTTTCTAACCACTTTGGCAATGTGATTATCAAAGGAGAGTTTACTATCTACTTGGGTCCCCAGATCCCTTATTATGTCTTCCGTATTTAGGGGACTACCACCTATGTGGTAGTTTGTGGGTACTTTGTTTTTTCCAAAGGGGATGACTATGCACTTTTTGGCATTTAGCTTGAGGCCATGATTTTGACACCAGGTGTCCATCTCAGTGAGACCCTTTTGGAGGATGTCTGTGTCAGCTGGAGAGTCAATTATAGCCCCTAGTTTGCAGTCATCTGTGAACTTGGTCAGCCATAGTCCTCCTGTGCTTTCCTGTACCTCTGAGAAGTATATGCCGAACAGGAGGGGTCCTAGGACTGAGCCCTGGGGAATGCCACTTGTAACCGGTTTAGAGTCAGACCTAGCTCCAGCAACTCTTACCATGTGGGTTCTGTCCGTGAGCCAGTTGGCAACCCATCTTGTGACGTAGGGGGTTATATTCAGGCTGGTGAGCTTGTCTATAATACCAGAATGGGGAATGGTGTCAAAGGCCTTTGCGAGGTCTAGGTAGGCTGTGTGTACCACCTTTCCCTCATCTATAGCCTTGGAAACTGTCTCAAAGAAGTCCACCAGGTTTAGGAGGCATGTTCTGCCCTTAACAAAGACGAACTGGGTAGGGTCCAGTGTTCGGAGGTTCCCAATGTCTCTGTTCCATGATGATGTGCTCCATAGCCTTGTAGACCAAGCTAGTCAGGCTTATAGGCCGATAGTTCCCGGGTTCTGTTGTGGCTCCACCTTTGTAGAGCAGAATAACCGTTGCTTTGCACCACTCTTTGGGTATGTAACCTGTGGAGAGGCTGAGTTTGAACTGTGTTTAGGTGAGGGGTTAGTTTGTCTTTGAGCTCATGTAGGACGCAGCCTGGGACTCCGTCCGGTCACATTGATGCTGTGTTTTTGGCTTTGGAGAGGGCTGTTTTAACCTAAGTGTCTGTGATTTCAGGAGCTCTACATTCTTCTGGTATGGTTATTGGCCCTTTTGGGAATGAGAGGGTGGTGAAGTTTGCGCTGAACCTGTCTGCCAGGATGTTGGCAATATTGGTCGGTTCAGTGTATTTTGTACCATTCTGCACTAACTCTGAGCAGATCTGAGCATTGCCACTTAGATTCTTGACATAGCTAACGAATGCCTTGTGGTTATCTTTGGAGTCCTTGGCAATTTTTCTTTCGAAACTCACCTTGGATGATTTTATGAGGGATCATAGTTTCTTGCTGATACTGATCATGGATGTCTTCTCTTCTTGGGATTTTACTCTTTTCTGTACAAGTTTCCTCCTTCTATTGTATAGCTTGTTTATGGCAGGAGTCCACAAGGCTGGTTTCCTTTTCTTGGAGGAGTGAGTCTTGGTTTTGCTTGGGATAGCATGATCCATGCATTCTTGTAGGTGCCCGTAGAATGCATTAGTAAAGGATTTTGCATCTTGGACAATGTTATCCTTTAGCATGGGGGCTTTGAAACTTTCCACCTCGGTCTTAAGTAAAGTGAAGTTTGCTTTTGAAAAGTTTTTCACGGTGGTTTCCTTGTCTGGGGATGGGAGCAGAATGTGGATATCCAAAGTGATTTGTTTATGGTCAGATCTAACCAATGAGGGGTTGACCTCCACTGTGGAGCACCAGTTGCTCATGTTGGTGATGACCAGGTCCAATATGTTGTCACCTCTGGTGGGAGTGTTGACCAGTTGATCCAGGGTGTTTGAGTTTATAAATTCTAGGAAATGTTGGGCAAGGGAGTTGGTACTTGAGTAGTTCACCCAATTAATGTTTGGGTAATTGAAATCATCCAATATTAGGGTGTTTGGTAGGACCTTTATATTTCCCAGTGTTTCCAGAAATGCGGAATGGGGGTCCTGGGACATGGTGCCCATTGTTAGTTGCACGTGGATGATCTCTGAAGCATCGTGCTGTGCCACTAACCTGGAGGTGGGGGTATCCTGGATGAATATGGATACACCCCCCTCCTTTTGTATTTCAGTCCAGGTTCTGTGGCCAAAAGGTATGGTATGAGTTGTAGCCTGGTAGTGCTGGGGTGCTCTCTGGAGCCATAAACCAGGTTTCTGTTACTGCACATATATCGATTTTCTCCATATTGAGGAGTGCCTTGAGTGTGTGCATTTTAAGGTTTAGACTTCTGGTA
The DNA here is from genome assembly GCF_019279795.1 of Protopterus annectens. Classification (NCBI taxonomy): domain Eukaryota; kingdom Metazoa; phylum Chordata; order Ceratodontiformes; family Protopteridae; genus Protopterus; species Protopterus annectens. The sequence goes on from NC_056741.1 coordinate 780,239,014, forward strand.
TGGAGTAGCATCACCCTCAGTTTTTTGTTACTTGTGCTATTTATGGCGGTGGGTTTGACTTTTGGGCCTTGCCTAAAAAAGGCACTATGGGGGTGGCAAGAGCCTTGGCCAGTATTCAAAAGCCTAAGCGTGACAGGTGCAAGCCGTCTCTAGCTAAGCAGCGTAGCTTGTCGAGCATGTCATCCCAAGCGGACAGACACTGGATCCCCTTTGAATGACACCAGAAACTTATCCAATTGTTGAAATTTATATTTTTTTCTTTATACTGTGGTATAATTCTTGGTGAGGACAGGATGCTACTCAGGGTCAGGGTCATACCGGCCTGGGCTACAAGATCAGAGAGCTCTTCCATGTCTCTTTTCATGTAGTCCAGGGAGGTACGGCTCAGGTCATTCACACCAACATGGACAATGACAGAGTCATATTTGTACTTGTTCTGGAGTGACCTGAGTGCTTGTGTTATGAGCGGATCCTGGCACCTGACAGGCAGCTAATAGTAACCTTCTCCTTATTCAGCCTAGTGAGTGGGACGTCAGTGTGCCTGACTATAGAGTCACCTATTACTAGTATGTTGGGTATGTTATTTTGCCTTAAGGGCTGTGATTGCATGGCACACTGGTTTTGTGAAGTATGTGTTTCATGATTTGTGTTGGGCGGTGGATGTTGTTTGGGTGTCTGCTTTGGAGGTCTCTGTTGCTTTTGCAGATTTTTATTTAGAGCCTCCGAGTATGTTTTCATGTATTTAGGTGTGTTTTTTGCTGGTGCTGGTTTAATGGGTCTATGAGAGACTGGTGGTGTGATGCAAGTATTTCTCTTCTCCTCTTGACTGTCTGATCCAGCCTTGGATTGAGAGAGCTTAGCCTCCAGTTTGGCTGTATAATTGCATCTCTCACATGTATTAGTGTTTGGTGGTAGGAGGAGAGGGTTGTCTGTGTACATGAGGCAGTTGTAACATTGCCTCAAAATGCCCAGATTCACCAGTTGGACTGGAGAGTACATCTGAAACTGCCCTTTGGACATGCCTGGATAGGTACAGTGAACTGTTTTACTAAATGGCTGGTAAGGTTGAATAGAGAGCCTTGTCCTTCTGTACAGTATAGGAGGTTCTAGTGCTAGGGTTTATAAGTGCTTGCTATTAGTTTTGAGCAAGTGCTGGGCTGAGAAATGAATGGCTTGAGTGCTTAAGTTGAAAGTTTGTCTAGTTCCAAGGGAAAAATTGAAGAGGAGACTGTGGAGCCGGGAATAGTTATACCCTAGCTAACCGTCACTGCCTGGCGTGCAAAACTTGTCAAATGCGGTATTTATAGCAGGGAAATGAAAGAGATAGAAATTAGCCCAAAATGGCCAATAAACTACTAATTTCTGGGCTAAAACCACTCCTCCAGGGACAGATAGGCTGCTCAAAGCTCCCCTCTCTCACAGGTGAACAGAGAAACTTCCTTCTATCCAGGTAAGGTATGGGCAAACACAGAGAGTTTTAACACAGCCCTGAATTCAGCACTTAACCTGAAAACTGGACTATACTAGCTTAGAAAGGTGGGAAACAAGTATATTTTTTGTTTTTTTTTCAGAAAATAAAGCAGATACAATCAAAAAAACACTTTAAATGCACAGAAAAGGATACTTATTGTTATATATCTCAGATCAGAGTTGTAGTCAATGCCACTAGTAATAAAGTAGGAAGAAACACAAATACAGTAAAAGCAGATGAATAGAATGCAATTTTTTTATATATATAAAACAATAGAAAACGAACAACTGATTTAAACAAGTTACCCAATTAACTAGAAAAAAGCTCAAAACTGAGCCCTGCTCCAGCAGTCTTCAAACAGACAAGTTCTAACTGCACAATCCTGCTGCTAGGGTGCAGGGGAACCTTCTCCAAAAAAAGATGGCCTGGGTCAGTGCTGAAGTTATACAAACAAAGCTAGATTCAGCAGGCCTGAATCTAGTCTATGCTGCAGCAACAAGGTGCACCATTTTCAGAAAGAAACAGTTCAAATAAGCAGGCACAATAAACCTGTGATCAGAAATTCCCAGCTCAGAAGGGCAGAATCCAGCCTCCCACAAGAGTGCAGACCACACCTTCTTAATGTAAAAAAACTGGCCCAAAGCCCAAGTGCTTAAACCAGAACTAATACACTTTAGAACAGACACTAAGCCTTAAATCAGCAACTCCCAACTCAGAAGGATTTAACTTTCCTGTCCTGCCACAACAGTGCAGACCACAAACCTTCCTAATGTGACACAACTGGTCTAAACCCCAAGTGCGTAATCCAAAGGCTTAAAATAACAGTTACAATTTAATCGGCTACTAACAAGCAGTAATAAATGCACCAGAATAAATGCTGTTAAGTACTTTTAAGAACAGGCAGCAAGAGCAAAATAAATAATAAAGTAGGAAGAAACACAAACACAGTAAGCAGATGAGTAAAGTGCAAAAAAAAAATATTTATTTATTTTTTTTCTGTCCGTATTAGGTAGAATGAGCTAAAGACACTAGACTGGGAGGAGTGTCACAGATCAAATATACAGTTGTTGTTATTTGTCTTTCAGCTTTTCCCGGTTAGGGGTCGCCACAGCGGAACTCTGGTCCGCTAATGATTGGCAGTAGATTTTCACGAACGCTGAGGTGCCAGCTCGATGTTCAAACTTCAGTGAAGGCATGCCCATTTACGCATGTCTTTCGAACGCCCACCCAACCATGGGGAGGGCATGCAGACTCCACACAGAAGGCACTCACTGCACTCCAGCCGAGAATCGAACGGGAGAACCTCTTGCTGTGAGGCAACAATACTACCGCTGCACCACCATGGATTAGATCAAATATACAGTAGGGGCGGGCAATTGCAAAGCCACCAAGTATAAAAAGAAAACACCAATAGGGAGGACAGGGTGGGGGAAAAATCAACTCAGAAAAATAACACTTTCAACACAGATCAGAAGCCAGCAAATATGATCTTAAATCAATCAAGCAAAAGCAATTAGAATACTGTAGAACTTTGGGAAGAAGTGCCAAAAAATATACTTATCAATTTATATCTTGAGTTGTTTCAGTAGTACTCTCAGTCAGAACTCAGTTAGATTCAAGCAATGAATGCAGAGGTAACAAACAGGGAATCTTAATTATATTAGCAAGCCTTGAGACAATCAGATAAAACACACAAGTTGTTTGGCCAGTATTTAACAGAGCAGGATTAAGGGTGGGGGGAAAATAGCACTTTCCACTCAGAAAAATAACACTTTCAACACAGATCAGAAGCCAGCAAATATGATCTTAAATCAATCAAGCAAAAGCAATTAGAATACTGTAGAACTTTGGAAAGAGGTGCCAACAATATACTCATCAATGTATATCCTGAGTTGTTTCCGTAGCACTCTTAGTCAGAACTCAGAGTCAAGCAATGAATGCAAGGTAACAAACAGGGACTCTTAATTATACTAGCAAAATATTCTTATGTTGTCATTCTCCCTCTGGTCTGTTCTCCTTATCTATTCCTTATTTCTGTTCCTAGAAATGCTTAAGCAAAACATCTTGTTTCAAATTTGTCTTTAAATAACAGAGTGGTGTAGCTCCAAATGTTGAATGAATGGGTATCACATAGGCTTTCAATGTATTGGTTAACTTTAGTTTCCAAAGAAATTGTCCAGTTTTATCTCATTTTTACTTGTGCTATTGTCACCTGGATCATAAATGAAGAGGGTTGTAGAATGACAAGCTAATTTATCCAGCTAATAACTAAAACAGGCTCCGCAGACCTGGCAATTCTTATAACTTTGATTATATTGTACATAAAGTGTTCCCTTAGTCATTGGCTAGAGGCAGTTTCCTGTGTGTAGCTACTTGGCTTTCACAAAACTTTTTAGATGGATGGTTGGTAAATAGCAAATCATTATCAGTCCTCTGTATCTCTGGTATTCTTGAGGTGGCATACATTATATCAAGATCTGCAATGATGTGAAAAGTATTTATTTTGCCACTGGATAATCTTGAAAAGTTTTAAATATCAACTAATAGGTACCACTACATTGCCCCATAAAAGGCAATGTACAATTTAGATCAAATCTGCTTTGGGCATTTTGCCATTTATATTTGAACTATTATTCTGCATTCCACTGGCTTGACATGGCAAGCATTTTATATATTCATTTCATGCTCATTCATACTGTCTTCATTTTTACCTTACATTCTTCTACAAGTCTCTTTTGGTGTCTCAACTTTTTCCTTTCTTTTTTTCTGTTGCAGTGGGAAAATCAGCTACGTTTATTAGTCCATGAGTCTTTCCTACCACTATACCATGTGTTCTGAGCAAATCATTCTTGAATCATTAATCTGATCTTTTTAGAATTTTTTGTTTCAAACTGGAATTCAAATTCCCATACAGAACAAAATAATCACTTATGGGACCAGTAGGAAGAGTTGAATAATTTAGTTCATGCATAATTCATAGATTTTCACTTTCTGTATTTTCTTTTTGAATTGTCTTTGACCAACGTTTGCCTCACACTGTACTTTGTACCCATTTATTTAAGTTTCCTTACTGGGCTAGTAGACTGGTACAGTACCCTTTCCTGCCACCTCCAAAGCCAGCTGGTAAAGAATGTATACACAATAGTTACACAACAGATGCAATACATGTAGTTATGCACATAGCAATCAGACACAATGCGTTAACAGTCTAGTATGAAAAAAGAGCATAAATATAGCAAACAAAGTAAGCCAATGAGACAGTGCAAATAGATGCAGTTCTGTGTAAAGAGTTGAAGTATACACAATAAAAATCATATACATAGCATTAATACAATGCTACAACTGGTGGAAAACACAGTATATCCTAAAGTGCAGAAGTGTAACAAATCACAGTGAATATCTTTGAAATGTGAATTTGTTTTCTGTCTTTGGATATGAGTTCAGTTTTTAAGTGAAAGATCCTGCAAATTCTGTAATGTTATCAGGAAGAGAGTTGCATGAAGCAGGTGCTACTGCTTGCAACTAATTGTGGCAATCAGTGGTTTATGCAGTGGGACACATGTTTCACTGGGGATGACTTTGCAATCGCTGATTTTACCCCAATACTCTTTTCTTACTAGGAGGAAATCTACCTGAGTTGTATGCTAGCCACAACTGTATGAAGTCTTGTGACTGTCTCTCTTGCGAAATCATGTATTGGCCACCATCAAGCCATTTGCCAGACAGAAGTCTAGAATGACCTCTCCTTCTTTATTCCTGTTGCCCCATCCATGTGAACACAGGCAGTCCTCAGATACTATTCTGTCTGTCCCAATATATGCATTCAGGTCCCTCATTATCAACACCAGCCCAGGATGCCCTGCTTTATTTAGTAGGTCCTGCAACTACTGCTTGAATTTACTATTTTTGTCGCTATCACAACTCTACTGTGGGGCATAGGCTGAGATTATGAATGCTGGCCTATCATTATGTCTGATTGTCATGAGTCTGTAATTAATTCTATTCACATCCCTCACTGTCTTCTGAAGCCTCTTCCTCACCACAGTTCCTACATCATTTCTAAACTGTCCTCCTTCTGAGAAGTAGACTCAGAATCCAAAGCAAAGCGGCTTTGCTGCAGTGTAGAAGTAAAGTCTTTTTTCTAAATAGATATCTGAGGATAAATCTGAGTAAAACATTATTCCACTATCATATTTAAAAAGCTTATGTTTAACGCTGTCATACACCATTATTTTAGAATTTTAGAAAGGTTCACCATCATAAGCCTTTGTACTGAAGTTTAAATAGTATCAGATTCAAAACTCTACCATACTATATACTCTGTTTCTTCATTCAAACATAAATGGAGTCAGGATAATCTATAATAACAGAAAAATATTTTGAATTTAAGTCAACACTTCAAGTCCCCCCAGCAACTAATTTTACTCCTGGATTTTATGCCCACATGAGAACTTTAGTTGTTAAATGGCATGACCCTCTCAGCAGAATCTCTCTCTCTCTCTCTTTTGCCATTTTGCTTACTTTCAAATTATAACAGTTTTTAGTGTGGTCTCTTGATTGTCTATATTTTCCTAATGAAACATCTAGAGAACACATGAAATCCTGCAACTGAGTAGACATCACATCTATGCCTTTGTCAATGATAATGATCTGGAAAACTTATATCCAATGCTTCCTAAAAGGCTATGGACCATATATTGTCTGATAAGAAAATCAGTTAAGTATGAAATGGCTTGTAGCATTTTTATTTAGAACAGACTGCATGCAAGTGTAAAAATTGTTTCTATAACATTTTTAGTATGTATCTGGGGAAATTTTATCTGCTATATGAAGTTCTTCCAGCATGGTTATAAAATAGAAATAGCTTCTCTTGCCAAATCAGCAGTTAAAATATTGCATACATTTAGAAAAATAGGAGTCCATTCATAATGAATATAAGAAAAGTTGCAAAGAAATTTTAGTACACAGTGGCATTTTTTTCCAACAGCGCACGATACAGCCAGATGAATGTAACCAGCTCACAGTTCTGAAGCAGGATGAGGGGAATATTTGTATTAACATCAAACATGTCCAACAAATACAAGACTCATGATTTTACTTAGCAGAAACTCCATGAGTCACATCCATAAAAAAAGATAATAGGGAGTAGAAAAGCTGGCACCCTACTGTGCTTCTCTCCACTACAGCACAGCTTTTCTCATCAAATGCACATGTAGCCAGTAGCTTCAAAATAATGAAAAGCATGGAGTTTCTTTCATTAATGCAGAGTAATCTCTATAGAGAGCGGAAAATGCACACTCTGAATTGTATCTCCATGCTTAGAATTCATGAGTGAGGATCTTTCATACCTACAGTAGTAATAAAAACAGCAAAAAAATAGACAATATTAAATGAAATAACAATCCAGTAATATAGTTAATAAACTACTGAGAAAAATCTCATCTTGTTTCACAACTGAGTCCATCATTATTTTTATTTGAAAACTTCACACAACCACTCAGATCAGGACACTATATTCAGTACTGCATAAGCTAGCAATCAAATTATCGGAAATCTTAAAACTAAGCCTAAGGAAACTCTCTCTTGGCTTTCTATCTTAACAGATAATGTTTAAAATATTGTTGCAGCCACTGTATGCTGCAATGCATAATGGACGGTAGCCACATATTGAACAAAATATTTTGTTGAATTTCACTCTTTGGGCTTAATTTCACCACTGGTCCTGTCTGTGCACTGATGGCCATCATCTGTTGTCTGTTACTAATGTTATTTATATACTATAGCTGTGTAAGGAGTCTGCCATCTACTGTTATTAAATCTCTTTGCTGTTTCAGCTCATGTTGTTACTAAATGAGCATGCTACTGCATTTACTGTCTACACTGACTACTTCTAGGCCTTGGCCTAGAATGCTGCTGAACCCAGCATGCCACTCTCTGACCTTTCTTCTCATGTGATGTTCTCAGCATGGGAACTTGTGTATATTGTCATTCTCTCTGTTCTGTTGTAGAGTAGTATTTTTTTTCCAAAGCTTTGTTGGGGTGCCTTCTACTGACTGCCTGTGACATACCATATCATGCTATGCAAGTTTGTTTTACTGCTGCATGCCAATTTCATCACGGTTTCTTCTTCATGCCAGGAAGCTTTTGTAAATGAATCTGCTGATACTGCTGTCTTGTTACTGATTCTGATTTCTTGGCGAAACCAAGACATACTCATTAAAATAAACAAAAGAAAGAAAGCATGCCTTTCTGTATGCAATGATATTCACACTACATGTGCTTTGTCATATGTGCTTTCTTGAATGTCAGTTCATTCATTTGGAGATATCCCCAGAGGAATTTTGAAGTATGAATAAATTAATAAAAACTGTATACAAAAAATATGTTTTGAGTGATGTAAACTTAAACACATTGAGGTAATACTGGCCACTTTGACATGATTTCAAACTGACATTACCATTGAGAAATAATCTGTATGCTGCACTAGGAAAGGGCTGTATTTTAAAAGCTTGACTTCATTTCCCAGTGGGATGTTTCATGTCTTTCTCACCCCAAACTGTCATATATAACAGTGCTGCACCATGCAGCCTACTTTAGTCTTGGTGATTTCTGAAATGCTCCAAGTGCTCTGTTCTAAAATTACTCATGCAAAAAAAAACAAAAAAACAAGGAACCATCTTCCTTTGTCAGCCTTGAAAATTACATTTATGAAACTGAGAATGATTAATATTTTTCTGTAACTTCCTCATGACTGCATTTGTGGTAGAGAGGTTAACAAGAAAATGCAGTGTTCATCATTAAAAGGAAAAACAAAACAGAAAATGTTTCATGTATCTGGCACACACTGCAGCTTTAGTATGAGGATGGCCAGTGGTTACATAGGCACAGTACATTGTGATTTTTATAGACAACAAAACATTTCAAATATTAGCCAACAGAAACAATTTTGCTAATATTCTCATAGGTGCTGCACAACATTCATTTAATATTGAAAGTTATCCTTCTCACCTATTTGCTTTATCAGTTTTTTTCCTTAGGTATTTCTTGTTTAGCCGAGGGCCGCTTTGTCAAAAGCCATTTGATTATGGCAAGGTATCCAACTATACCTCTGGTGACCTGTATCCAACTATACCTCTGGTGACCTGTGTCATGAACAGATTCAGGGAACTGGAGGGTAGAAGGGGAGGAGTTGAGTGAGTTTTATTCCCTGCCTCTGGTGGAAGTAAGCTAGCCAATGTATAAATAGAATCATCTGGATGGAAAATGGAGTGATTGGTATGACATATGGTTAGAATGTGTACTGGCTGGGTGTATATTGAAGAATGCATGCCACTATGATGCCATTATATGTCACCATTAAGAAAGAAATGGTTGAGTACACTCTCAGGTGTACACTCTTCAAACATGATAGCAGATGACAGTTTTCATTTATTGGCATTTGTTTACTGGGAAAGTATGATGACTGGGAGCAGGTGCTCTTTTTCAGCAAAGGCCTGGGAAGAAAAGTCTCAAGGTCTCATATTCATTTTATAATGCAGTCTTGGTAAATATGTAGCATAATAGTCAGTATAATAAAATTTATATTGATATTCAAAAACATTAAATTTATAAGCCTTGTACTGAGACGGATAGAACAGTGGTGTATAAGATAGGTAAGAGTAATTTAAGAAATATAATAAAAGTAAGCTGTGGTGACCCCTAACCGGGAAAAGAAAGAAGAAGAAGAATAAAAGTGAGGTATTACAGGAGACAAGCAAGTTTCAGTGTTAATAGAGAAGTATTGACAGAATAGCAGTTTAATAGTAACATGAGAAGGCATGAGGGGAGGGGCTACATTAGTGTGAGAATGTTCAGTGCATAACATTCCTAGCAGGGCAGAAGTAATACAGAACTATGGTTCACCAAAAATTGGGAGAGAGGAGCCATGAATCTTTTAAAAAAATAAATAACAAAAAATACCCGTTTGATCATTTTTGTCATACCAGTTCAGCTTCTGACAAGACAAATGTTTAACTTGCCTCTAAGGTTTAATCACCTTGGAGGAAGCTACTGGTATATTAGATCAGGAGTATGGGAAGCATTGCCTCCTGTATGTGAGGTGCAGTTGGATACATCCCCATATAAAATTGTTTAATTGCAAGCCCATTTGAAGTGCTAGGTTTATTCATAAAAGCCATGATCAGATTATCATACCATATTTTTTTTCTTATTTTATTACCTTAGTAGATTTTCTGGCAGTAGTAGTAATAGTAGTAGTATCAGACTAGTGATATTTTATGAAACCATATTCCTTTGAGAAACCCATCTACTTAGCTTTGTCCCGTTTCATCTTATCAGCTCTATGACCACTGTAGCTGTGACAGACAGCAGAGCTGTACAGGAAGTGCTAACTCTGAGCTCTGAAGCTCTTTGCTTGCATTATCTTTTTGAGAGAAGATAGAGTCACATGATTAATGATGTAAATATTTTTCTTACTGCCAAATTTTCTTCTTGTCAAGACATAATGATTTATTGGACAAAATGTTTTATGGCTCAAGGAAAAAAAAACATTTTAATGTTTTGGAAATGATGAATAAGAACTGAGTTATTTAAAATGAAAGACATTCTGGGTCTATGTTTGGTGTTGCTGGCTGTGTTTCATACTGAGCCTCCAAACTGTAACTCAGTGTTTCTTTTAATGACTGAATTGCAGAGTTCAAACAGGGCAGCTCTTTACTGCTGTGACATATACTGTAACATATTGCCCGATGCAGGAAGCAATTCTCCTAAATGTTCCAAAATGGGAAATAACTCATCTGTAGATTGTTATGCATTTTATATTCTTTTTACTGGATCACATAAGAGTTAATTTTCATTTTGTACTCATCATCAAAATGATACTCATTACTTGAATTTTATATTTATATTCAGAAGTAAAACTACATTACCACTCCCTACCCATATGACATGGGTTGATTGAAATACCACCCTAAATCCATGTTATTGAATGTTTTCGCCTCTTAGATATATAGTCAGAAGGGCATAGCCACTCTAACTAATGACCCTCACAACCACCATTGTGTTTGCTTTCTTAAATCTCTCCTCTTTAACTTAACTGATAATGGCATACAAATGCAACTATATCACTTAGTATGCTCAGCAGTATATGCATTAAAGCTATACTATCCTTCTAGACTTTCAAACAGTCATATTTCAGTTTCTACTAGCCAATAGAATATAACATTTGGGGAATGGGGGTGTACTACACATGCTCTTTAGCAATAACAGCTAGATCTAGTCAGTCCACTGTTTATCGTTTTAACTGATATAATCACTTCCCATACAATCATAGTAAATGCAGTCTGATGAATGAACAGCAAGATGGAAATACATTTAGACTACAGGGGAGACTATGGTGCAAGAAGGATTGTTATTTTCATAAATACATGATGTTTCTTTGGCTATAATTTAGGTATTTGTACCTGTTTAAGGGCACTGTAAGGTATAAAGACAAGTTTGTGTGCATTTAATACCAAGGCGTAGTAATTTGGCAATGTACCATGACAAGTAGGGGGTAATTCATAGTTTACCCATGGTGGGGAATGTTGTTCAATCTTAAGAACATAGCCCATACATCTCAGCTGTCCAGATATTCACAGAATGTCCAGATTGCCTCATGTTTTGGTATGTTCCTCATAAAATTTGTGATTTTCTGGCAAATCACTGAGGATTGAAGTCACTAAATAATGGCATACATCTGAGTTTCAGACTTCATATCCTTCAGGAAATGCCTGCAAACACAAAACCTGTTATTCTAGCAACTTTCTAAGTTTGTAAGAGCAATGTTTAAAATGTGTCCCTATTTTTAGGCCTTGTCGCCCCATTATTTTAGTCATTGTCTAGATTTCTTTTGCTAAGAGGTTGATAGCTATGGCATACACTGAGTGTCCAACCTAGATCTCTCACTCACTGTGGGCAAATGTATGACTTACCCAAAGTGCACTGGTGTCATACAGGAACATTATTTTAAAAGGTAATATCTTTTTTTTAAATATATCTTCATATGTCTCTCTCCTTTTGCTGACATGAGTCAACAAATACATTTTTAGGCAGTTGTACATCAGCCAAGCTTAAGATCAGAGACCGGAGAACAGGACATGTACATGAAGAATGGAGAAACGCCATAGTTGTCCCCCCTCTGATTAATGGCAGCCTCTCTTCTGGACAAAATAATAAAAAGCCCATTAGTCTCACTAGCCCGTATCCGTAAAGCCATGGAATCTATTACTATAGAACTAATCATTAATGACATACAAAATCTGCTTATTCTGTCTTTTACGGTTCAGCTTTGTAAGGAGTAGATCACGTTTTCTTTGTCTTGTTAGCTTCTTTGAAAGGGTCACAAAAACCCTAGATGAAGGACTTTTTGTCTGCTCTGCTTATCTGGACTTAACCAAAGCATTTGGTATCATTCTCCTCTCTAACATTATAAATAAGGCAACCCGACCAAACATATACCCCTTTGTAGTTTGTTGGATTTCAACCTGGTTATGAAGCAGGACACACCCTTGATCAGAGTAAATAATACCTCTCTAAAAAGCAAAATATAACTAGCAACATCCCTCAAGGTTCTGTTTTAGGCCTTCTCCTCTTTGCAATGTATTTCTCTGAAGTACAGACAAATACTAATAATGTCTGGTTAACTAAATTTGCAAATGACAGCAAGTTAGATATCTTCCTAAACTCCCTCTCATATTCATCAATACTCCATCAAGACCTTGATCATACTAATAAATGATGCTGTAATCAGTCATGGTCTCACCCTAAATGCAAATAAATGTAGTGTAGTCACTTGTATCTACTAAACAATGTATACATATAATAATTAACAACATTCAGCCTGCTGCTGCCTCCACCTATTGCTTAATGAAACCCACCATCAACAAAACCAAGAGGAGGCATATCATAGTCTGTATTGTTTTCTGGTAATATATTTTCCAGAGGGCCAAAGCATAGTAAATTTATAGCCCCATTCTTAAATTTGACTTTTGAGGCAAATATAACATGATTGGCATAAATAATTTCCCATTCATCTTCTCCATCCATACGTACTACAGAACTAATACAAAAAAATCCCAGTGTTGCTTCCCATCTCAGTTCATGCATTGAGTTTCTCTGTTATACAACTCAGTGGGACAGCTATAACTGAATCCAGTTTCATCAAAAGCTGTATAGCCATGTCTCTCTTAAATAAATCTTCTCATATATGGCACAGATTTTACATGGTATAGTAATATTCAATTAATAGCCAGCTGAAAAAATGCCAGCTTGTTGAAATATTTCAAAATACTCCCATAATCCGTTTTCCAGATTAGTCTTTCTCATAAAATGCATCAGTCTTTTCATATATAAATCAAATTACTAAATGGCATCACATAACATTACAGATGGAAGATACCTTAAGGCAGCTCAACTGACCATGACAGATGTTTGTTGTAAATAAAACATGGTATACAATACTCAGGAGTCATTTCATGTTATAGGGTCAGGAATCAGTAACTAAATGTTGCTTCTTTCAACTTCAGAATGAGAGTAATAGGCTGGTATTCACAGTTGGATTGCAAAGATTGCAAGATAAGCATAAGCTGCCTTGAATGCTTTACAAGAGTATTTTGAATCATAGCCTGCTCTCTCTGTTTGTAAGAACCATTGTGCACTTTAAGGTAGTGAAGTTCTTAGCACTGCAAACAAATGTGGTACTTTATGGGTGGTCCCTATGGAAATGAGCTTGCCAACATGCTGCTCTATTAGGAATCTTGCATAGTACATGATTCAAAGATACCTATGTTGTACAAATGCTGAGCAGAGCAGGGATCCAAATTTGTAAGTCTGCATGGCAATCTTGTACTACAAGAACATGCATTTCAATAGTTAGCATCTTTGTAGGGTAAGTTATTCTGTACATGAATGGAAGTGCATGCCTGTGTATGTGAGTGACAGCATGCAAGAAAGTATTAGGATGGTGTGTAAGTGCATAGTGAGTGTCTGTGAGTGAATATTTATTGTGAGTGTTTGTGTATGTATGTGTATGTGTGTGACCATGCACAAATGTAAGTGTGTTGCTATGCAAGATGCAGTGAGCCAATGTATGTGTGTGTGTATGCATGTGTGTGTGTATGTGTGTGTGTGTGTGTGTGTGTGTGTGTGTGTGTGTGTGTGCACGTGTGTGCATGTGTGTGTGTGTCTGTGTGTGTGTGTGTGCATGCTAGTGCCTGTATGTGGTCTTCTTAGTATGTGTGCTACATAGTAAAACAGGTGGTCAGCACTCTACTGAGCAGTGGTTTTATCTACCCTGTGGTGCAATTCATTCTCATTATCCTTTTCAGAACACGGATGACTACGAATCACTAAATGGGATGCACGTCTGCTTCATTTTCTTTAAATGTCAGCCATGGTTCTATCATAAAAAGAAAAGACTACTGGTTATGAAGGCTGCACCATAGTACAACAGCTACAAACGTGAAAATAACATTGAATACTGCAGTCAATCATAGCCTTATAATCAGATGTTTCAAGTTACTTGTAACCTATGTCAAGTAAAATTTGTTACCATCATTCATTATTATTGCAACTATACTAAAACACAGGAAAGTATTACACATGGCATATAAGCTTAGTTCATAGTGAACCAACCTAATGTCATAACATAATGTCCAACCAGTGCTTCGTGTCCCTGTCCAAGTAGCTGACACACACACTTTAAGATAAGTTTATACAGCCACACAGACATTCCTGGGGAAGGCTGGCACAAGTTTTCCAGCTGTGCCCCTTTTACCCAGTCTATACAGTAGTAATTACTGCCACCACCCAGCTAATATTATCAGCTATCCAAAGGCCCTTAAAAGGGTGTCTGATTATTACTGTGCAATATTATTATCTAATTGGTAAGTGTGACTAATCAGTCAAGGCTTATTAGAATGGCTTTGTACAATAAACTCTATAAATATTCAATGTACTCTAGAGCTTAAACTATCTCTACACAAAACAGCCACAGTTAAAATTTTTAAAATATTTAATAATAAATAATTAAAACCACAAGACAATACTTTCTGCTACACAGTGCTAATCAAAAGTTCAGAGATCACACAGAAATACTTAAAATAAATCAGTAGTACAGTTCTGACATCACAGAAAAACACTTGTCTAAACTTTCTAATTCCTAGCTATTGCTACAAGAAAACACACTTCTAAAATAACTTACTTGCATAGAGCAACAGGCAGTGCTGTGAGTTGGATAGTCGACAAAAATGCTTACTAATCTCTGGTTCTCACTGTTTAAATTGCTATTGCAGTTCTGATAAACATTACATCATCTTTTTACACCTTCCTGGTGTTCCCAGGCTGACAGAAACTGTATTTACATTCTTTTACACGTAGAGCAATAAAGGACATTCCACATGTAAATTCTGGTCATTAACTTTAGTCTTAAAACAATAGGCAGGATGCTTACTACAGACTAATTGACTCCAAAGTCTAACTTCAAAGGAACAGACAAAGTAATTTTAATTTCAAAGGACCAACAAGAAATGCTTGACTTAGCTTTCTTTACAGCAGAGGGCAATGTTGCCGCATTGTTTTAAGTTCAACATTTCACAGTATTTACAAATGATAGAATTATGTATAAAATTCTATCTGGCTAGGCTGGCAGCCTTCACCCTTCTCTACCAGTCTTCACATCCCCCCCCCCCCCGGAGAACTCAAGCTAGTTTTTCAAGTGACCCTTGAGAAACACCACTTGAGAGGGTTAGGTCTATCTGAATGTACCTACCCCATTCCCTGTCTTGAGAGCCTATCTGCATTGGCATTGCTCCTCCCACTGCAGTGCTGCATGGACATATCATATGCTTACAACCCCAGGCTCCATCTTAGCAGCTTGGCATTTTGCTGACTGGCTCTGTTTAACCATGTTAGAGGGGTGTGATCTGTCATAACAGTGAATTTCCCTCCATACAGATATGGCTGAAGTTTCTGCAGTGCCCACCCTATGGCTAGATATTTCTTTTCTACAGCTGCATAGCATTTCTCCCTGGGTTGGAGCCTACAACTGAGATAAACCACTGGGTGCTCTTCCCCCCTGAAGAAATATGGCTAAGTACAGCCCGAATCTCATGTGTTGAAGCATCCACCTGCACAGCAAATTCTTTGCTGTAATCTGGATGGGCTAACATAGGGGGACCTCCCAAAGCTTCCTTAAGCTTCTGGAATGCCTGCTCACATGCTGGGGTCCACACTACCTTATCTGGCCTGTTCTTACTTGTCAGGTCTGTGAGGGGAGCAGCTATGGCATTATAACTGGGGATGAACCTTCTGTAGTACCCTGCTGTCCATAGAAATGCCCTCACTTGCTTTTTAGTAACAGGTGCAGGCCATGC
Organism: Protopterus annectens; assembly: GCF_019279795.1. Taxonomy (NCBI): domain Eukaryota; kingdom Metazoa; phylum Chordata; order Ceratodontiformes; family Protopteridae; genus Protopterus; species Protopterus annectens. The sequence continues at coordinate 780,254,896 of NC_056741.1, forward strand.
CTGAATGGCTTCCACTTTGGCAGGTTCTGGCCTTAACTTACCACTCCCCACTCTATGTCCTAGGTAGGAGACCTCTGCCATACCCACCTGACATTTGCTCGGCTTAATGGTCAGCCCTGCCCTCTGTAGTCTGCCCAGCACCTCCCTGACATGCTGAAGGTGCTCTGGTCAGGATTGGCTGTAGATGGCAATATCATCTAGTTAAGCAAGGGCAAACCCTCCTGCTCCTGCTAAGATATTATTTACCAGCCTCTGGAAAGTTGCTGGGGCATTCTTCATCCCAAAGGGCATCTTTGTGAACTCATATAAGCCAAAAGGAGTCACAAAAGCTGTCTTCTCTCTAGCACTGGGAGTCAAGGGCACCTGCCAGTAACCCTTGGTAAGATCAGTGGTTGTAAGATACCTAGCCCCACCCAGCTGCTCTAGGGCCTCATCTGTCCTAGGCATGGGGTAAGCATTCGACTCTGTGTGACTATTTAATTTCCTGTAGTCCATACAGAACTTGGTGCTGCCATCCCTCTTTGGCACCAGCAACACTGGGGAGGCCCAGGGACTGTTGGACTCTTGAATTACCCCTAGTTCCAACATCTCCTGTACCTCCTCCATCAGAGTCTGTCTGACTCTCTCAGGCACCCTATAAGGGGCCTGCCTAATAGGCCTTTGGGGTTCTGTATCTACCTGGTACTGCACCTGGTGGGTGCACCCTGGTTTCCCAGTGAACGTGTCTCCAAATTTCTGCAACACTGCTCGGATTTCTCGAACATAGGTAGGAGATAGCTGCTGGGACATTGCTACCATTTCCACTGAGGTGTCAGCCTGAGCCTCACTGAGGAGATCAGTCCCCAGATCTCCCTCAGACTCCTCCTGCAATCCACTGCAAATGCTCAGCACAAGGGCCTCCCTATCATGGTAAGGTTTCATAATGTTAACATAGTACAATTTGAGCCCCTGCCATCTGCCTAGCAGTTCCACCATGTAATTAACATCATTTACCTTTCTTACCACCTTGTAGGGACCATCCCAAGCTGCTTGCAGCTTGTTGTATCTGACAAGAATTAGAACCATTACCTGCTGCCCCACAGCATACTCTCTAGATTGAGCATTCCTGTCATACCACACCCTTTTCTGTTGTTGGGCTTCTGCCAGGTTCTCCTAGGCCAAACCCATGAGTTCCCTGAGCCTTGTCCTGAGGTTTAGGATGTATGCCACAACAGACTCCTTGTGAGACTTGCACTCACCTTCCCACTCATCCCGAATTAAATCTAGAGGTCCCCTCACTCTATGCCCATACAGCAACTCAAAGGGTGAAAAACCTGTGGATTCATGGGGAATCTCTCTGTCTCTTGCCCCACTCCCTCTTAAACTGATCTGTAAATGCCTGTAGCATGGACTTGATTGCAGAGTTTAACCTCTCAACAAGACCATTAGTCTGGGGATGGTAGGGGGTGGGCTTCATGTGCTTCACCCCACAGGACTTCCACAGACAAGCCAGCAGGTCCGACATGAAACTGGCACCTCTGTCAGTCACTATTTCTTTTGGGAAATCTACCCTGCTGAAAATCTTTAACAAAGCATTTGCCACCTTCTCTGCCTCAATAGAGGACAAAGTCACTGCCTCAGGGTATCGTGTAGCATAATCCACAACCACTAGGATATACTTTTTCCTTGTGAAACTTGGGGTACTCAGAGGACCCACAATATCTGTAGCTACTCCCTGAAATGGCTCCTCAATCACAGGCAAAGGCATCAAAGGAGCTCTCATCTTGTCTCCTGCCTTGCCTACCTTTTGGCACTGCTCACAGGTCCTGCAGTACCCGATTACATCTCTGGAAATTCCAGGCCAATAGAAGTTCTGCATAATACGCCTCTTTGTACGTTTTATGCCCATATGACCTGCAAAGGGAATATCATGGGCTATGGCTAGAAGCGCCAGACGGTAGGTTCTAGGCACTACCAACTGCTGTACTCTCTCACCTTCTAACCCTCCCTCAGGGGTCCACTCTCTGTATAGTACCCCTTTGTCCCAGTATACAGATTCCCCCTTTCCTTGAAAATCAGGTGCATCCCTAGCTACCTGCCTCAGGCCTTGCAATGTAGGGTCTGAGAGCTGAGCCAGTCTCAACTCTCTCCTTGTAACCCTTCCCAGCTCTTCTTCAACAGGAAGTCTGGCATTGTCTGACAATGGTGCCACACTGTCAGCCTGGGTACTACTACTCACCTCTACCTTTGCAGTCACTCTGACCAAGGGACCATCAGTGCCCCCAAGCAGCTGTGGCTCACCTTCAGGCTCACTGCTACAGGGTAGCTCCCTCCCTAAAATAACCACCTCACCAGTCCTGGCTGCAAGTATGCAGTATGTCTGGGTCTCCCCCAGGCTAACAGTCCCACATGCTTGTCTCCTAGCCTGACTGTGTGTAACTGCATAAGCACTTGGTACTGCCTCATCCAAATCCTTCCCTCTCAGGACATCTGCAGGATGGTAGTTTAGTACCCCTGTTGTCTCAAGACAATCCACTATTGGCATTTTGTCTTTCCCACTTACTGGCTCCCTCACCTTTTGTTCCCAACCTTGCCTCCATGGACCCTGTATGCCACATGGCCCCAGTGGTTGCATTCAAAACATTTAACCCTAACTCCTGGATGTATACCTGGACTAGTGGCTTCCCCTGCTACTGGCAGATTCTGTTGTGGCAGTCTGTGCTGCCCACCATGGGTTCCTTTAGACCCATGAGCAGTACTGGGGGTCCTCTTCCTGTGCAAGGCTGCCCTGCTTGCCAGGTATAGGTCTCCCTTCTTCTCCAACTCATCTAAAGTAGCACATTGTCTATCAGCTAACCAGATCCTCATGTCCTCAGGCAAAGTGTTAAGGGCTTGTTCCCTCACCAAAAGGTCTGCCAGCCCTTCCAAAGTGGTGACCTGACATCCACTCACCCACCTATGGAAATAAGTGCTCAATTCAGTAACATAGTCACACACACTTTCATTTGCCTTGCATCTATGCTCACGTAACTTTTTCCTATACATTTCAGGTGTTAGGTTAAACAGTTCTAAAATACATTTTTTTACAGCAGTATAATCAAAACATGCAACGTCAGTCATTTTAGATAATGCAGTTACAGCTTTACCATGGAGTAATATTGTCAGGAACTGTACCCAGAGCCCTTGGTCAACTTCATACTGTTTACATACCCTCTCAAAGATATGAATGAAACTATCAAAATTATCCCCCTCTTTAAACTGCAGAAGAAATTTACTGACCTTTTGTGCTTCTGGGGTCCAGTTACTCCCTTCCCCATTACCTCCATGACTCTGGCGAAGAGTCAGCATCTCCTTCTCATGCCGCCTTTGCTTTTCTTGTTCCTCAGCTTCCAGACGTAACAGTTTCTCATTCTCCACAGCCTGCAAATGTCGCAGTCTCTCATTTGCTTCTAATTCTACACACTTGGTCTCCAACTCAAGTCTCTTTAGCTCCAGTTGGATTTTTAATTTCACTGCAGAAAGGTTGAGCTGTCCATTCTCTGAGGGAATTATATCTCCACTGCCAGTCTGATTGTCCTCCTGGTTGCTGTTTTCTGAGCTAGCTGTAACCAAGGCTGCAATCAGGTCTGCCTTAGTCAGGTTTCCATGCACCATTCCCCTAGCCCGGCACATCTCCGCCAGCTGGCTCCTTGTCAGCTTTTCATACTCCTCTGCTGACATGCTGCCTGCTCACCCTGACTAACTAAGCTAACAAAAGAAATAAAACAATTGTGATTTGAACTCTGAGTATTCACTGCATGGCTGTTTTAGAGTACAAAACACCTTCAAAGCTCACTGTACACAAGCTGCAGGATTCACTCTGTCTACACCACTACACGCCAATTAGTATTTGCCAACTAATTAATATGTGATGTGGATATCCCACTGCTGCCAAACAATTAATATGTGAGGATATCCCAACCACTGCCACCAAATAATATGTGAGGTGGATATCCCAACCACTGCCAACAATTAATATGTGATGCCCATACCCTGGCCCAGTAATCAAGGAGCCTCAATCCTCATCACTACCACCAGAGATGGCATCTCATATATGTGGAAAGGATAACAAATACACACAGTAAAGTGCAATTTCCCTTAAGAGCACACAGATATCACAGTCAGTCCAGGGCTGGTCGCTCCCTTGCTCCCCAGGTCCCCAGTAAGACTCCCCACTGGCACAGCTATAGGGTCCAGATCTCAACCTAGCTGGACAAGCTAAAATCTCCAGCACCCTCTCTGTCCAACCAGTGCTTCCTGCCCCTGCCCAGGTAGCTGACACACACACTTTGAGATAAGTTTATACAACCACACAGACACTCCTGGGGAAGGCTGGCACAGGTTCTCCAGCTGTGCCCCTTTTACCCAGACTATACAGTAGAAATTACTGCCACCACCCAGCTAATATTATCAGCTACCCAAAGGCCCTTAAAATGGTGTCCAATTATTACTGTGCAATATTATTATCTAATTGGTACATGTGACTAATCAGTCAAGGCTTATTAGAGTGGCTTTGTACAATAAACTCTATAAATATGCAATGTAGTCTAGAGCTTAAACTATCTCTACACAAAACAGCCACAGTTAAAAGGTTTTAAAATATTTAACAATACTTAATTAAAACCACAAGGCAATACTTTCTACTACACAGTGCTAGTCAAAAGTTCAGAGATCACACAGAAATACTTAAAATAAATCAGTAGTACAGTTCTGACATCATAGAAGAACACTTGTCTAAACTTTCTAATTCCTAGCTACTGCTACAAGAAAACACCCTTCTAAAATAACTTACTTACAAAGAGCAACAGGCAGTGCTGTGAGATGGATAGTCGACAAAAATGCTTACTAATCTCTGGTTCTCACTGTTTAAATAGCTATTGCAGTTCTGATAAACATTAAATCATCTTTTTACACTTTCGTGGTGTTCCCAGGCTGACAGAAACTGTATTTACATTATTTTACACGTAGAACAATAAAGGACATTCCATATGTAAATTCTGGTCATTAACTTTAGCCTTAAAACAATAGGCAGCATGCTTACTACAGACTCATCGACTCCAAATTCTAACTTCAAAGGAACAGACATAAAGTAATTTTAATTTCAAAGGACCAACAAGAAATGCTTGACTTAGCTTTCTTTACAGCAGAGGGAAATGTTGCCACATTGTTTTAAGTTGAACATTTCACAGTATTTACAAATGATAGAATTATGTATAAAATTCTATCTGGCTAGGCTGGCAGCCTTCACCCTTCTCTACCAGTCTTCACACTTACTATTTCCTATCTATATCTATAGCAAACACAGTTCTAAAATAAACTTACATATAGACCAAGGCAGTGTTGGTGATGTTGTCAGATCTGAAAACAAATGCAAAATGCCCTGATTCTCTCTCTCTCTCTCTGTCCTTAAATTGATAACACAGTACCACTGACTCATTTCATTACATCATTATTCTCTGTTTCCTAGGCTAAAAGAAACTCAGAGTGTAACAGCCCTTTTGATCTTGCAGCTGGTCAGGAAGCCAGAGCAATAAAAGACATTATACATGTAAATTCTAGCCATTAACTCTGGTCTCAAAACAATAGGAAGAATTCCTGCATTTAGACATCTCGGCTCCGAGTTTTGAGATCAAACAATTATACAATACTTGACTTATCAGCTTTCATCCAGCAGAGTGCAATGTGATTACATTTTTGAAGTTCAACATTTACCATCATTTTTTTACATTTAAGAGAACAAGCGTGTGGCTTACATTAATATTTACAAATGACAGAATTATCTATAAAATCCTATCTAGCTAGGGTGGCAGGCTTCATATATACCCCCCCACCCTTAGAACTCAAGCTAGTTTTTCAAGTGTCCCTTGAGAAATGCTGCTTGAGATGGTTAGGTCTATCTGAGTATACCTTACCCCATTCCCTGTCTTGAGACCCCATCTGCGCTGGCATTGCTAATCCCACTGCGGTGCTGCACTGACATATCATATGCTTGCAACCCTAGGCTCCATATTAGCAACTTGGCATTTTGCTGGCTGGCTCTGTGTAACCATGTTAGGGAATTGTGGTCTGTAACTACAGTGAATTTTCTTCCATACAAATAAGGCTGAAGTTTCTGCAGTGCCCACACTATGGCTAGGCATTCCTTTTCTACAGCTGCATAGCATTCCTCCCTGGGTTGGAGCCTACAACTGAGCTAAACCACTGGGTGCTCTTCCCCCTCTGAAGAAATCTGGCTAAGTACAGCCCCCACACCATGGTTTGAAGCATCCACCTGCACAACAAATTCTTTACTGTAATCTGGACTGGCTAACACAGGGGACCTCCAAAAGCTTCATTAAGCTTCTGGAATGCCTGCTCACATGCTAGGGTCCACACTACCTCATCTGGCCTGTTTTCCTTTGTCAGGTCTGTGAGGGGAGCAGCTATGGTACTATAACTGGGGATGAACTTTCTTTAGTACCTGCTGACCCTAAGTATGCCCTCACCTGCTTTTTAGTAACAGGTGCAGGCCATGCCTGAATGGCTTCCACTTTGGTATGTTCTGGCCTGATCTTACTACTCCCCACTCTATGTCTAAGGTAAGGAGACCTCTGCCATACTCACCTGACATTTGCTGGACTTAATGGTCAACCCTGCCCTCTGTAGTCTGCCCAGCAACTCCCTCACATGTTGAAGGTGCTCTTGCCAGGAAAGGATGTAGATGGCAATATCATCTAGGTAAGCAAGGGCAAACCCTCCTGCTCCTGCTAGGATATGATCTACAAGACTCTGGAAAGTTGCTGGGGCATTATGTATCACAAAGGGCATCTTTGTGAAAACATACAAGCCAAAAGGAGTCACAAAGGCTGACGTCTCTCTAGCACTGGGAGTCAAGGGCACCTGCCAATAACCCTTGGTAAGATCAATGGTTGTAAGATACTTAGCCCCACCCAGCTGCTCTAGGGTCACATCTGTCCTAGGCATGGAGTAAGCATCTGACTCTGTGTGACTATTTAATTTCCTGTAGTCCACACAGAACCTGGTGCTGTCATCCTTCTTTGGCACCAACACCACTGGGGAGGCCCAGGGACTGTTGGACTCCTGAATTACCCCTAGTTCCAACATCTCCTGTATCTCCTCCCTCAGAATCTCTTTGACTCTCTCAGGCACCCTATAAGGGGTCTGCCTAATAGGCCTTTGGGGTCCTGTATCCACCTGGTGCTGCACCAGGTGGGTGCTAATTGGTTTCCCAGTGACTATGTCCCCAAACTCCTGTATCACTGCTTGGATTTCTCGATCCTGGGTAGGAGATAGCTGCTGGGACATTGCTATCCCTTACACTGAGGTGTCAGTCCGAGCCTCACTGAAGAGAACAGTCACCAGATCTCCCTCAGACTCCTCCTGCAACCCACTGCAAATATTCAGCACAAGGGCCTTCCTATCATGGTAAGGTTTCATCATGTTAACATGGACCAATTTGTGCCGCTGCCTCCTGCCTAGCAGTTCCACCATGTAGTTAACATCACTTACCTTTCTTACCACCTTGTAGGGTCCCCCCCAAGCTGCTTGCAGCCTGTTGTGTCTGACAGAAATGAGAACCATTACCTGCTTCCCTACAGCATACTCTCTAGCTTGAGCATTCTTGTCATATCATACCTTTTTCTGTTGGTGGGCGTGTGCCAGGTTCTCCTGGGCCAAACTCATGAGTTCCCTGAGTCTTGTCCTGAGGTTTAGGACATATGCCACAACAGACTCCTTGTGAGGTTCACACTCACCTTCCCACTCATCACAAATTAAATCTAGAGGTCCCCTCACCCTATGCCCATACAGCAACTCAAAGGGTGAAAAACGTGTGGATTCCTGGGGAACCTCTCTGTAAGCAAACAACAGATGGGGCAAATATTTGTCCTACTCCCTCTTAAACTGGTCTGCAAATGTCCATAGTATGGACTTGATTGTAGAGTTTAACCTGTCAACAAGACCATTAGTCTGGGGATGGTAGGAGGTAGTTTTCAGGTGCTTCACCACACAGTACTTCCACAGACAAGCCAGCAGGTCTGACATTAAATTGGCACCACTGTCAGTCAGTATTTCTTTTGGGAAACCTACCTTGCTGAAAATCTCTAACAAAGCATTTGCCACCTTTTCTGCTTCAATGGAGGACAAAACCACTGCCTCAGGGTATCTTGTAGCATAATCTACCACCACTAGGATATACTTTTTTCCCTGAGGAACTTGGGCTACTCAGAGGCCCCACAATATCCATAGCTACCCTCTGAAATGGCTCCTCAATCACAAGCAAAGGCATCAAAGGAGCTCTCACCTTGTCTCTTGCCTTCCCTATCTTTTGGCACTGCTCATAGGTCAGTTCTGCAGTAGCCTGTTACATCTCTGGAAATTCCAGGCCATAGAAGTTCTGCATAATATGTCTCTTTGTACATTTTATGCCCATATGACCTGCAAAGGGAATATCATGGGCTATGGCTAGAAGTACCAGACAGTAGGTTCTAGGCACTACCAACTGCTGTATTCTCTCACCTTCTAGCCCTCCCTCAGGGGTCCACTCTCTATACAGTAACCCTTTGTCCCAGTATACAGATTCCCCCTTCCCTTGAGAATCAGGTGCCTCACTAGCTACCTGCCTTAGGCCTTGCAATGTAGCGTCTGAGAGCTGAGCCTGTCTCAACTCTCTCTTTGCAACCCTTCCCAGCTCCCCTTCCACAGGAAGTCTGGTATCCTCTGACAGTGGTGCCTCACTGTCAGCCTGGGAACTACTACTCACCTCTACCCATGCAGTCACTCTGTTCAAGGGAATATTAGTACCCACAAGCAGCTTTGGCTCACCTTCAGTCTCACTGCTACAGGGTAGCTCCTTCCCTGAAGTAACCACCTCACCAGTCCTGGCTGCTAGTATGAGGTCTGCCTGAGGCTCCCCCAGGCTACCAGATCTGCATGCTTGTCTCCTAGCCTGACTCCATGTAACTGCATAAGCACATGGTACTGCCTCATCAGAATCCTTCCCTATCAGGACATCTGCAGGATGGTAGTTCGGTACCCCTGTTGTCTCAAGACAACCTACTATTGGCATTTTGTCTTTCCCACTTACTGGCTCCCTCACCTTTTGTTCCACACTTTGCCTCCATGGACATCTGTATGCCACATGGCCCCACTGGTTGCATTCAAAACATTTAACCCTAGGTCCTGAATGTGCACCTGGACTAGTGGCTTCCCCTGGTACTGGCAGATTCTGTTGGGGCAGTCTGGGCTGCCCTCCATGGGTTCCTTTAGACCCATGAGCAGTACTAGGGGTCCCTTTCCTGTGCAGGGATGCCATGCTTGCTATGTATATGTCCCCCTTCTTCCCCAACTCCTCTGAAGTAGCACATTGTCTATCAGCTAACCAGATCCTCATGTCCTCAGGCCAAGTGCTGAGGGCTTGTTCCCTCATCAAAAGGTCTGCCAGCCCTTCCAAAGTGGTGACCTGACATCCACTCACCCACCTATGAAAATAAGTTCTCAGTTCAGCAACATATTCACATACACTTTCTTCTGCCTTGTGTCTATACTCACAAAACTTTTTCCTATAAGTTTCAGGTGTTAGCTTAAAAAATTCTAACAGACAATTCTTAGCAGCATTATAGTTAAAACAGTCAATGTCAGACATTTTGGACAAAATAGTTACAGCTTTACCATGGAGTAAGGGGGTCAGAAACCGTACTCGGAGCCTTTGGTCAACATCATACTGTTTACATACCCTCTCAAACATATGAATGAAACTATCAAAATTATCCCCCTCTGTAAACTGCAGAAGAAATTTACTGACCTTTTGTGCTTCTGGGGTCTAGTTAGTTACTCCTTTCCACATTACCTCCATGATTCTGGCGAAGAGTCAGCATCTCCTTTTCATGTTGCCTTTGCCGCTCCTTTTCCACAACTTCCATTTCCAAACGCCTGGCCTCCAACTAAAGTCTCTTTTGCTCCAGATGGATTTTTAAGTCCTCTGCACAAAGGTTTAGATGTCCATTTCCTGAGTGTTGTACATCTCCATGGCCAGTCTGATTGTCCTCCTGGTTGCTGTTTTCTGATGCAGCTGTGACCAAAGCTGCAATCATGTCTGCCTTAGTCAGTTTACCCTGCGCCTGTCCTTTAGCCTGGCACATCTCAGCCAATTGGCTCCTTGTTAGCTTTCCATACTCGTCTGCTGACATGCTTGCCTGCTCTCCCTGACTAACTAAGCTCACAAAAGAAATAAAACAATTGTGATCTGAACTCTGAATATTCACTGCATGGCTGATTTAGAGTACAAAAACACCTTCAGTGATCACTGTACACAAGCTACAGGAATTCACTATCTACACCACTACAAGCCAATTAGTATGTCCCAACCAATTAATATGTGGTGTGGATATCCCACCACTGCCAAACAATTAATATGTGATGCCCGTGCACTGGCCCTGCAATAAAGGAGACTCAATTCTCACCACTAACACCAGTGAGGGGCATCCACATTGGGAAGGATAACAAATACACACACAGTAAAGTATAATTTCCCTTAAGAGCACACAGAGATCACAGTCAGTCTGGGGCTGGTTTCTCCATTTCTCTCTAGATCCCCAATAAGACTCCCCACTGGCATAGCTATATGGTCCAGATCTCAGCCTAGTGGTCAAGCTAAACCCTTCAGCACCCTCTCTGTCCAACCAGTGCTTTGTGTCCCTGCCCAATTAACTGACACACACACACACACACACACACACACACACACACACACACACACACACACACACACACACACACACACACACACACACTTTGAGATATGAGTTATATACAAACACACAGACACTCCTGGGGAAGGCTGGCACAGGTTCTCCAGCTATGCCCCTTCTGCTCAGACTATACAGTAGTACCACTTGCCAACAACCACTAATATCAGCTACTAATAAGGCCCTTATCAAAAGGTGTACAATTATTACTGTGCAATATTATTATCCAAATGGTAATTGTGAAAAACAGCAAGGCTTATTTGAAGTGGTTTGGGACAGTATCACTATATACATGCAATGTTCTCTAGAGCTTAAATTATCTCTACATAAAACAGCCACAGTTGAAAGGTTTAAAAATATTTAATAATAAATAATAAGAACACAAGATAATACTTCTTACAACACAGTGCTAGTCAAGAGTTCAGAGATCACAGATAAATGTTTAAAATAATACAGTAGAAAAGGTCTGACATCAATACAGAAAACAGCTAGACTAGACTTACTATTTCCTATCTATATCTAAGAGCAAACACAGTTCTAAAATAAACTTACATATAGAGCAAGGCAGTGCTGGTGATGTTGTCAGTTCTGAAAACAAATGCAAAATGCCCTGATTCTCTCTCTCGCTCCCTGTCCTTAAATTGATAACTCAGTACCACTGACTCATTTCAGATTACATCATTATTCTCTGTTTCTCAGGCTAACAGAGTGTAACAGCCCTTTTGATCTTGCAGCTGGTCAGGAAGCCAGAGTAATAAAAGACATTATACATGTAAATTCTAGCCATTAGCTCTGGTCTCAAAACAATAGGAAGAATCCCTTCATTCAAACATATCAGATTCTAGTTTTGAGCTCAAACAATTATAAAATGCTTGACTTATCAGCTTTTCTCCAGCAGAGTTTAATGTGATTGCATTTTTGAAGTTCAACATTTACCATGATTTTCTTACATTTAATAGAACAAACACATGGCTTACATTAATATTTACAAATTTTAGAATTATCTACAAATTTCTGTCTAGCTAGGCTGGCAGCCTTCACACTTCTGTCCTTTCTAGCAATTATTAAGGATAAATATATTGTTCCCACCACAGTGTGGCCACAGTGGTGCAGCAGTTAGGGTTGCTGCCTCACAGCAAGAGGTTCTCCGGTTCTATCCTTGGCTGGGGTGCCTTCTGTGCGGAGTCTGCATGTCCTCCCTGTGGTTGCGCTGGTTTCCTCCAGGTGCTCCTGTTTCCTCCCACATCCCAAAAACATGCTGTAGGTGAATTGGATACTTTCAATTGGCCCTAGGTGTGAGTGTGCCTTCAGTGGAAAGTTGGGCGCTGGGCTGGCAACTTGACACTGTAAAACTCTACTGCCAATCATGAGCGGACAGGTGATCTGCTGTGGCGACCCCTAACTGGGAAAAGCCGAAAGAAGAAGATATTGTTCCCACCACATTATGGTGTTCACAAATATAATTCTTCTAAATGACATCCCTTAACTATGATAATAGCACTGGATTGTATATTAAGTGTATTATAAGAATCACTTCTCATTTTTTAAAACATACTGAATGAAGGTCTCAGTTTTGAATGTTAATATGTAAAAGGTACTGTCACGTATGTACTTTTAGAGCAGTGTCCTTTTTTCCTTAATATCCTGTAAATATACACAATTCGCAACTCTCGTATTTTGCTGAAACATGGCATGCAGATTGTTATTCAAATCTGCTGTGTTAACTGAAAATAAATGCAGCAATACTGAACATACCACTCCAATATAACTTTTTATCCTGTAATGTTTTTTCTCTATGCAGGAGGACCAGTCTGAAGGAAATTGCAGATTGCAAAGTAATGACAGGGAAAAGCATAGTTAGGCAGCATAGGATGGTGGTCTGTAGGATGACACTGGAGATTAAGAAGAAGAGGAGGAGAGTGAGGGCAGTGCATAGGATCAAATGGTGGAAGTTGAAAAATCATAACTGTAAGATGGATTTCAAGGAAGAGTTAAGACAGGCACTGGGAGGCAGTGAAGAGTTACCAGATAACTGAGCAGCCACAGCAGAGGTGGTAAGGGAGACAGCTAGAAAGGTGCTCGGTTTGACATCTGGGCAGAGGAAGAAGGACAAGGAGACCAGATAGTAGAATGAGGAAGTACACAAAAGTATACAGAGGAAGTGGTTGGTGAAGAACAAGTGAAATTACCAGAGAAATAATGAAAGTAAACAGGCATACAAGGAGATGAGGTGTATGGTGAAGAGAGAGGTGGTGAAGGCTAAAGATAAGGCGTATGATGAGTTGTTTGAAAGGTTGAACACTAAAGGGGGAGAAAGGGACCGGTTCCAATTGGCTAGACAGAGGGACCGAGCTGGGAAAGATGTGCAGCAGGTAAGGGTGATAAAGGATAACGAGGGAAACATACAAGTGAGGAGAGTATGTTGAAAGGATGGAAAGAGTACTTTGAGGTGCTGATGAATAAAGAGAATGAAAAGGAGAGAAGGTTGGATGATGTTGGGATAGTGAATCAGGAAGTGCAAAGGATTAGCAAGGAGGAAGTAAGGACAGCTATGAAGAGGATGAAAAATGGAAAAGCTATTGGTCCAGATGACATACCTCTGGAAGCACAGAGATGTTTAGGAGAGATGGCAGTGGGGTTTTTAACCAGATTGTTTAATGAAATCTTGGGAAGTGAAAGGATGCCTGAGGAGTGGAGAAGAAGTATATTGGTACCAATTTTTAAGAATAAGGGTGACATGCAGGGCTGTAGTGACTACAGAGGGATAAAATTGATCAGCCACAGCATGAAGTTATGGGAAAGAGTAGTGGAAACTAGGTTAAGAAGGGAGGAGATGATTAGTGAGCAGCAGTATGGTTTCAAGCCAGGAAAGAGCACGACATATGCAATTTTACTCTGAGGGTATTGATGGAGAAGTATAGAGAAGGTTAGAAGGAGCTGCATTGTGTCTTTGTGGACTTAGAGAAACCATATGACAGGGTGCCTAGAGAGGAGCTATGGTATTGTATGAGGAAGTAGGGAGTGGCAGAGAAGTATGAGTGGTATAGGATATGTACGAGGGCAGTGTGACAGTGGTGAGGTCTGGGGTAGGAGTGATGGATGTATTCAAGGTGGAGCTGGGATTACATCAAGGATCAGCTCTGAGCCCTTTCTTATTTGCAATGGTGATGGACAGGTTGACAGACGAGTTTAGACAGGAGTCCCCGTAGACCATGATGTTTGTGGATGACATTGTGATTTGTAGTAAGAGTAGGGAACAGGTGGAGCAGACCCTGGAGAGGTGGACCTATGCTCTAGACAGGTGAGGAATGAAGGTCAGCAGAACTAAGACAGAATATATGTGTGTGAATGAGACGGAGGGCAAAGGAATGGTGAGGATGCAGAGTTGCCAAAGGTAGATGAGTTTAAATACTTGGAATCAATAGTTCAGAGTAATGGTGAGTATGAAAGAGCGGTGAAAAAGAGAGTGCTGGCAGGATGGGGTGGGTGGAGAAGAGTGTCAGGAGTGATTTGTGACAAACGGGTAACAGTAAGAGTAAAAGGGAAGGTCTACAAGATGGTACTGAGACCAGCTATATTATATGGGTTGGAGACAGTGTCAATGAAGAAAAGATGGGAGTCAGAGCTGGAGTGGCAGAATTAAAGATGTTAAGATTTGCATTGGATGTGACTAGGATGGACAGGATTAGAAATGAGTACATTCAAGGATCAACTCAGGTTGGATGGTTTGGAGACAAAGCCAGAGAGGTGAGATTGCGTTGGTTTGGATACGTGCTGAGGAGGGATGCTGCGTATATCGGGAGAAAAAGAGGAAGGCATAATATAAGGTTTATGGATGTGGTGAGAGAGGACATGCAGGTGGTTGGTGTGACAGAGCAAGATGCAGAGGGCAGGAAGAAATGAAAACAGATGATCCACTGTGGAGACCCCTTATGGGAGCAGCCGAAGAAAAAGAAGAAATAATGTGTTTTTTTGGGGGGGGTCCTCACATTGAGGGGGATACCATCAACAAACTGATTTTTCTGCAATTTGTGGCCTCTGAATTGTAATAGTCTATGTACACATATCATTCAGCCTCATAAGTCTTGTTCTTTTTCATAACATGCCACAAATTGATCCAAAATAACTCTTGGTTTCCCAAATTTCCGATCATTTTGTTTATTGCAAATTAATGGATTTCACAATACTCAACAAAATATTTTCAAACCTGTCAACTGCACCATTGTAAGTTTCCACAAAAAAGCAATCTATCTGTTCTCCTCTTTTAAGTACTCCCACTAATCTTAAAATGTTCCGATGCGTCAGGTGGGGAAGCACTAACATCCTGGAAGAAAGATGTGGAAGCTGTAATACCTAAAGGAGGTAAAGACCCATCAGACTCTTCTTCATATCGGTCCATTTTAATTTAAAGTGTTTATATATGTAATAGCTAAAAGAATGGTAAAGGTGTTATCAAAATTGATATATATGGATCAATGTGTTTTTCTGGAGGGGAGGCAATCATTTGACAACATTAACAGAATAATGGTGATCCACAGGGAAGCAGAATGTAAAAAGATACAGATGTTGGTGGGTCTTGAGTCAGAGAAAACATTTGACAGAGTAAGCTGGGATTTTATGATCAGGGCAATGGAAGCATTTGCATTCCCTGTTACAATAATAAGGTTAATTAGGAGGATCTATGAGGGATCAGAGGCAAAAATTAAAGTGGGGGTTCCTCTCTGATAAGTTGTGTCTGAACAGAAGAACTAGGCAGGGGTGCCCTCTTTACCCTTTGTTATCTGCACTGTAGTTAGAGTCACTGACAAAAAAAATATGGGACTCAGAAATCCAGGGATATAATTGGTATGGTAATCAAGAAAAGTTGGCTTTATTTGTAGACAATATTATTTTGTACATGATAAGAACAGGAAAGGACATTTTACTGTGTTGGAACATTCTGAGACAGTTTCAAGGTTATTTTTTTCTATATCTAAAATTAATGAAGACAAAACAAAGGCCATAGCTGTAAGCTATGTACCCACACATGAATTGGCTCAGCAATACCCATATTTATGGGAACATGATAAAATGTAGTATTTAGGAGTATGGGTTACACAGGCTTCCGTTATGGTAGCTAAGGATATGTGGGAAGAGACCGAACAAAAGATAATACAAAAACTGAGAAACTGCAACCTTGTGTTTATGGATATGGATAGCAACATAGAAGTGAAAGTATTTTTGGTCCCTTGTTTTCTATATAGGTCAGGCATATTTTTATCAACCAGAGGAGAAGTTGTGTACAGTAATTAATAAAGAGTTGAAGGATTTATCTGGGAGGAGAAGAGGGCAAGGGTCAAGTGGGATAAGGTAATCCTTTGAATAGAGCAAGGTGGTTTAGGATTACCTGATTTGAAGGGATATTTTAGAGCTACATTTACATAACAAAGGCAGAAAGCTATAATTCAAAGTGGAAAGTGATGATGATGATGATGATGATGATGATGAAGCAGGGTGGAAATTCAAGAAATAAGATGAGAGTGGGATTTTGCATGCAGATCGTTAAGGAAACTAACAACAGCCATACTGAATATTATGTTCATAAAGTAGCAGAAAGTATTCAAAGAACTAAGCTGACATGAGAATGGAGAAAGAAGATTCTGCCAATAGGGATGAGTGCAATTAGGGGTGCAAAGAGTAGGCAAGATGGGTTGGGATTTACTGGAAAAAACTGGAAAAAGGAACCAAGGTATTAGGAGCTAATAACTAGCAAGGGCAAGGTAATAGAATGGGAAGAGGCCAAGAAGACATTTGGACTGTAGGCTAGAGACTACGTTTCCTATCAGGGATTGATATCAGAGTATAGGCAAAGAGAAAGGGAAAGGGGAATTCTAAGTGAAAGCTCTGCTTTGGTTGAGTTTTTAGCAAAATCTAGAACAGAAGCTGCTGATAAAAAGGGGATAATTAGTAAGACATATAAAATATTGGACGATAACTATAGGAATCAAACAGAGGAGGTTAGAAAAGATTGGGAAAAGAGACTGGATAAGCAATTCAAAACGGAACAATGGGAGGACATACATATGGCTCCCAAATAGGCAACAAAGTCTAGAAGATTTAGAATTTTTGCTTGGAATGTTTGCATGGGTATTTTTATACCTCAAGCAGACACCAAATAATTTTTCCTCAGGTAGATGGCAAATGTTGGAGGTGCGATTGAGAAGAAAGAGGTAACTGGAAACATATGTTTTGGGAGTGTAATGAACTGGCAGACTTTAAAAATCTCCTAGAGAGATTTGCTTTGCCCCTCTGTCCATCTTAGTAATGTATGTTAACCCTAACCCTAACATGCAGTGTACCTTAAAAAAAAAACTTTTCATAACACTACCACTACACAAAAAGCTTGGACTCTCACAACACACACACACACACACACACACACACACACACACACACACACACACACACACACACACACACACACACTACATATAAGCCATAGTACTCACAGTTGAACACATACTAAGTAAGTCTAGCCTCTTATCCTAGCCCTAACAGGCTCGCATTCCCTATAACACACACACACACACACACACACACACACACACACACACATATATATATATATATATATATACACACACACACACACACACACACACACACACACACACATGCGCATATACACACACACACATGAGCATATACACACACACACACACACACACACACATATATATATATATATATATATATATATATATATACACACACACACACACACACACACACACACACACACACACACACTACATATAAGCCATAGTACTCACAGTCAAACACACACTAAGACTAGCCTCTTATCCTACTCCTAAAAGACTCACATTCACACACACACACACACGCACACATACACACATACTCTCTCTCTCTCTAAATTTATCTCTTTGTCTAACCCTTACCCTAACCCTAAAACATACTCACTTGTACACAAACTCCCTGCTCTACCATTTACCTTTATTGACCAACCAGAACTTGCTCAAGTAAGCATTCACATATTACAGAATGTTACAGCAACTCATTTGCATTGCACAAAAGTGTGTCAGCCAGGTCAACTGTAACCATATTGTGGCATATTAATGCACCAGTCAACAAGTTCATAAAATAATCACAGTTTTATTGTAAAATAAAAGTAAGTACTACAGACAAACAAGTGTGCCAAAGGAAATTAAATTTCTGTAGTGATAACAAAAGAAAATCATACAACGTACATTCTTGCTTTCAAAGTCCCAAAGAACAATAAAAAAGAGCCAGGACCATTCACATAAAGGCCAATAGTTCCCTTTCATAGTCAAGAATTAAATGTCAACAACACATAGGTGCTTCTAGGAAACTGTCCTCTCACCTGATTGCTTTGTAGGAAGATATCCATGTTTCCACATGTATAATCCGCAGAAATTAGTAGTGATTCCCCCTGCAAAAGAGGCTGGCTTTTCTGAATTAGTAGGGCTATATACATCACTTAATTGCATAATTACACACTTGATCTACTAAAACCTTATTAGCTGTACTGTTCAGGAATCTTCTCTGCTTAATTCACAACAGTACTTGTTTAAAGAAACAGTTCTGTTTGCAATATTTTCTCACAATACTCACATAATTTTTAAACGCAGCATTTCTGTTTGCAGCATTTGCTCACACAAGTTACACCATTTTGCAAAAGCTTTCTGTTAAGAGCTATCACATTGTTTTACAAGATATATATGTAAGTGTTTGTGTGTGTGTGTGTGTGTGTGTGTGTGTGTGTGTGTGTGTGTGTGTGTGTGTATGTAAAACATAGGTAACATGAGGTGGAAGAATGTTTTATTTCCACATTTGCAAAATGAATGTAAATAGAAAAACCTGCATTTAAAAATAGTTTCACAGGTGATACATTTTCTAAACATAATGCCTTCCAGAATGGGTAGTATAGGGTAGTACTGGATTATCCAGAGACAATGAGGCCTGGCCTCTGTTTATGGCCTAGTATTGTTCAGTAGTAGTTAGTATTATTACTTGGAGCTTTCGTTTGGATGAAATAACCTCATTCCAGCTGACCCCATGACCAGCATGGCCTGAGCTTGTAAATGACTTGTGTACTTTGTTGCAGCTGAGCCAAGAACACAGGATAGACCTTGGCCTTCCATTCACTAGCATACCCTGCAGTACCTTTTTTAATCAAGAAACATCTTTATTGAATTATCACTTATGACATAGGCAATCATACATTTATATAAATTAAAACAACCCATACTGACATATTTTCAGTTGCAAACATTATACATCACTTATAATCATCTATACAGTTTTTGTCAGTCAACCATTACATAGTTCATTCAGTTCCTGCCTTCCCTTAAACCTCATTCCTCCTGCAAAACATTATTCTGCTTGCATTTTTCTCACAATTCCCATTTTTTCTATGTAGTTTTCTCCTACCCTTTTCCAAAGAACCCATTTCCAGTTATTTTATCTCTGTTACTATATTCACCACTTCTAGTATGGTTAGGTTATACTTTGATTTCCCTTTGGAAGCCACCAGAACTAAACTCAATAAGGCTTTACTATGTCTAGGCAATTCCAATTCTGTAAACTAGCTCAAAGAAATAATTTCCTTAGTTACACCAATTTGCTCACCCAGTATTTATAGATTCATAGATTACAATAATAGTCTGCAGGGACTTTTTAAAGTCTGTCGACTCATTACACTCCCCAACAGTATGTTCCCAGTTATCTCTTTCTTCACCATCACACCTCCGATATTTGTAATCTACCTGAGGAAAAATTCTTTGGAGTCTGCTTGGGCTATAAAAATACCTATGATGTAAACACTTCCAAGCAAAGATCATAAATCTTCTAGACTTTGTTGCATATTTGAGAGCTATACATATATCTTCCCATTGTTTCATTGTGAATTGCTTATCCAGTCTCTCTACCCAATCCTTTCTAAACTCCTCTGACTGATTCCTATAGTTATCATGCAATATTTTATATATCCTACTAATTAACCTTTTTTTTAACTGCAGCTTCTGTTTTAGACTCTACTAAAAACTCTACCAGTGCGGGTCTTACACTTAGGATCCTCCTATTTCTTTTTCTTTGCCTATACTCTGATATCAGTCTTTGATAGTGAAGGCAATCTCTAGCCTGCAGTCCAAATGAATTATTGGCCTCTTCCCATTCTGTTACCTTTCCATTTCTAATTATTTCCTGCCAACATCTTGTTTCCTTTGCCAGTTTTTCCAGTAAATTCCAGCCTCATCTTGCTTATTCTCTGCAACCTTAATTACAGTCATCTCTACTGGCAGAATCTGTACCCTGCAGTAGCTTAGCCCAGCAATGTCTTAAGCCACTGACCTACTAATATGCCATGCTGACTCTAGGACCCCAGCACAGCCTCACTATATGACTAGTTTAGAGAATCTGCAAAAGCTGAACCCAGCAGTTTGCAGTCACTGCCTCCAAATGACTACAGCAATTGTGCTATAGATGAGTGCAGTGCCAGGCATCCTCTATCTTCTGATTAGCTACTGTACCCCACTGCAGTAGAATCCGAGATCCAGCACTATCTCATCCTAAAGCTGACTTGCTTACTCTGCAGAATCTGAGTTCAACAGCCAGCATTAGCTCAGCTTCTGAATGGCTCACTTACCTTGCTGCAGCCAAGTCTGGAACCTAGCACAGCCTATAAGTCTCCCATAACTCTATGAGGGACCCTCCATGGGTGGAGGAGATCATTCATTGTGCACCTTCAACCCTTTGGATAAATTTATGGATTTTTGCTGTTGCAAATGTGTCCTGATTTATGCAACTTAAAGATACTTTTTGGGGTAATGTATGACATGCAGAAATTTAGGAGAAGTGTTATCAGCAGGCATAGGTTATCCAGAGTGGTAAATTAAATATATCTTGAACCCTCAACGTTTTCAGTTAGTGGGCCCCCACAAACTTTAATCTTCACCCTATATGTAGAGACAGAACTGTTTTCTTCTCTGTTGAAATCTATCTATATATCTATCTATTTATCCATCCATCTATCTATCTATCTATCTATCTATCTATCTATCTATCTATCTATTTATTATTGGTCATGTAGTCCTCCCTGTGTTTGTATGGCTTTCCTTTGGCTACTCTGCTTTCCTCCCACATTGCAAAGATGTGCAGTAGGTGGACTGGACACACTAAATTGTCCATAAGTGTGAGTGTGTTTGTTAATGTGTGTCTCATAAGGAAGAGCAACCGCTGTAGAGCTATCAACCTGTCAGTGTGACCACTGGCTCTAGATGATTGTCACTACCCATGTGACACATGGATCCAATGTCAAAAATGGGAAAAAGGGCTTGTAGATTGATGGAAGGATGAACAGAATGACAATACAGTAAAGCCAAATTCTGGCTGTAGAGTTCTTTCCACAACCCTGAGAAAATGTTACAGTCTCAGAAATGAGGATGGGTATAATGTGCAAATGTCACAAGATGGGTCGCAAACTGCCTCAAAGACAGAACCCACAGATATACTTTTCCGAGGTACAGGCAAACGTGGGAGGACTATGGCTCACCAAGTTCGCAGACGACTGCAAACTGGGCGCCATAATCAACTCTCCAGCTGACACAAACATCCTTCAAAAAGGTCTCACAGAGACAGATAACTGGTGCCAGCACCATGGTTTAAAGCTAAATGCCAAAAAATGTATAGTCATACCCTTTGGCAAAAACAATGTGCCCACAAATTACCACATAGGCGGAAACCCATTAAGTACAGAGAAAGTTATTAGGGACCTGGGGACCCAAGTTGATAGCAATCTCTCCTTTGAAAACCACATTGCCAAAGTGGTTAGAAAGACCTTCTACATAGCCCACCTCATCACGCAGGGTTTCACATCTAGATCAAGAGAGGTAATCATGCCCCTTTATTCATCCCTCATCAGGCCCATCATAGAATACAATGCCCCTTTTGGGATGTACCTTACCTGACACCTGCAGCAATTAGAAAGACCTCAAAAGTATCTCACCAAGAGGATCAAGGGTCTCAAACAGATGCCATATGCTGCTCGGTTAAAAAAACTCCAGCTCTACTCAGTTGCATACCGCCTACTTCGAGGCGATCTATGCCTGACATACAAAGCTATGTCAAATCCAGAATTAATGGACATGCTCCACCTCAGTAAATCTAAATCCCTTAGAGCCACACGCTTGAGGGACTTGAACCTCACCACAGAAATAAATAGAACTTGCTGGAGGGACAGGTTCATAACCCAGAGGCTCCCTTCACTCTGGAATAGAATTCCAGTTCATGTGAGGCAGAGCACCTCACTGAATCTCTTCAAGAAGAATCTCGATAGGTGGATGGGGGATTGTAGGTTTGTCCCAGGGATTACTCCCGTGTCACTATTAGACAGAGGCACAGTAAACTAAACCTTAAAAAGGGCACAGTATACTCAAATCAAGGGGTGGCGTAAGCCATACAGAATTGGGCTAGGCTTATAATTGCCCCAGGGCAGATAGCCTAGTATGAACCTATGAACCTATGAACCTAAATCAAAGTACAGGGGAAATGGCATTCAGACAGGTATGGGGGTTAGCCATGCAGTAACATTCTGCAAGTATGTGTGTACACTCCCTTGCAAGGAAAGCAAGATGTCTGCCTTCCATAAGTTTCATCTGAAGCCTTTCATCAGCTGGTGATATGTCTCTCCCTCCCCCGGAAATAGGCAAGCAATGGCTCATTGGCTATTCAACTCTATCCCACCAGCTGACTCTCTAGCTCTCAGGTCATTAACTGATCCTTGGTCACCTGTGGCATATACAAGCACCCTATCCATGTGCTATTAGGTTAACCTGTTACATTTTAAGATTAGGGAAAATATCATCATCTCAAACTTATTCAGAACAAATGACAAGCACATATTTAAGAAGTACAGTAACAGCAGTGTGACCATTTCAAGCACACTTTTAACTAGGAAGGAAGCTTCTAAATTTAAGATGAAGGACCCTATATTCATATGCCAACTGCAAGGAAATAGACCTTTACTTTATCCCTGGCAATTATTTTTTTATCATGGGCTATATGAACTGCTTGTATAACACTACCAAAACATATCACTTATAAAAACATACACATTAGATATAGTTGATAACTTTATACTCACCATAGGTTTTAAAGTTGCAGAAAAAACTTTACCTTTTAACTACTTTCTGAAACAATGCAAGGCCAAGAAGCAACTCTACAGATCAGATTATTAACTGCATAGGTTCATAGTTAAGTACTAGGCTAGCTGTCCTTGTGGGCCATTTGAATTGAACAGGATGGAATAACACACACTGACAGAATCAGAAAATGTTTGTTGCCCAGAAATAAACACAGAAACAAATCAACACATGGTACTTCACTGTTTTTTACTTTATTATATAACATTAAATTTGCCTGATGCCAGATGAAGACAATAACCATGATGATTCTGACCTTTAAATGCATTTAATAATCTGATTTCTCTCCACTTCTATCTCCTTATTACCCTATTACCACCTGCCTCTTGCTGTCCTGAATACTTCTATGGATTTCCTGTTCACCACCCACTCACCTAGTCCATTCACTGGGTACATTCCATAACCCTTTTCATGGATAACAACTTCAGAGACTAAAGAATAGTTATCCAAACCTGCGATTGAGATCCGAATCTTGTAACTCAACAGTCAGGGACAAAGCCAGAAATAATGGGTACACCTCTAAGATCAGGGGAAGGGTCCAAAATCAGGGACAGATTTGAAATATCTTTCTTATATACTTAGAAAATTGCTACAATAACAGGTTTTGTGTGCATTTTCTGAAGGCTATGAAGTTTAAAACTAAAATATCTGTAATTAGTTAGTGGTTGCACATAGCTCTCAACCTTCTGTCTCCAAAATGCAGAACATTACCTTTCATAATGTGGATTAAAGACTTGCAGTTAGTGCTGAGGAGTAAGGCTATGAGCTGTTAATGAGCTACTTCCTGTGGTACAGGGTTTGATTCTCTCAGCCTTCACTTGTCTGCTGTGGTAACCTTGAGCAAGCCTAGTAACTACATATGAAACTATAATGAGGAACAAATGAGGAAAATGTACAAAACTTACTAACAAGTTTCTAACAACTTTAGCATGGTTAAAATAAGCTGATTTAAGCTATTTTGATGACTTAATATAATTCAACATTATTTATAGATCCTAGGTAAAAAATTCTAACAGATACTTTTACTATGGAATAGTCTATAATTTGGGTGTTTTAAGGCTTAGCTTTAGGAACAGTTACATTTCTCATGAGGTACACTTGACAGGTGTATGACCACAATCCTCACCAATTTACCAGAAAATCACAAATGTTAAGATTAACATATCAAAACTAGATGCAAAATCATGGACATTCCATAAAAGCAATAAATGTTGAGACTTATGGTACTATTGCTTTATTCCATTGCATATGACAAGGTCCTACAAAGGCTGATTTGGGCAGTCTTGCAGTGGGTCAAAGTACCAGAAAAACAATGGTAGAATTAGTCCAAGTAATCTGCAAGGACCTGATGACTCAAGTACGAGCAGTGCTCAGTCTCATAGAGGGGTTCCCAGTGGGAGTGGGTATGCATTAGGGATCATCTCTGAGTCCACTGTTGTTCATAGTGGTTGGATCAACACAGTTGCTGCATGCAGACAATGTGGCATCACAGGCAGTCTCTGAGAAAGAGCTTCAGCAAAGGATATGGGAATGGAATGCAAAACTGAAGGCACATTGGGTGAAACTGAATACAGATAAGAGAGTTGTAATGGCATTAAATGGGGGAAATCAAAGCTGTGCATTGAAATAGAACCGCAAATGGTGGAACAGGTTAACTACAACTTCAAGTATCTGAGAGGGGTGGCTGAGGCGACGGGAATTCTGAATGAGGAGGCCAAAGCTACAACTGGCATAGAGTGTCAGGTGTAGTGTATGACAGAAGAATGTCAAAGAAGCTGAAAAGTAAGGTGTACAAAACACTGGTGTGACTCGTACTACTGTATGGTATAGAAACCTGGGCAGTAAAGGCAGTACAGTTGTGGAAACAAGAGGTGATGGAGATTAAGTGCCTGAGATGGGTGGTAGGATGCACAGGTAACCATTTGAAATGTCAGGACTGGCTAGAGCAAATCCCAAAATATAGAGATTAAATGGCCAAAAGATTGGACTTGTATATACCATGTCTGTGAAACCATTTCTCAGAATATTTCCTCTTTTTTGAGGTATGGTGATCTCGGACGTGATATATATAAGTTCAGGGGTGGGGTTGGGTGACTTGTTTCCCCCAGCAAAAAGAAGTTTTAAGGAGAGAAGAGTGATCTTCGAGATTCACTTTACTTCTGTGTTTTCTGTTTTTTTTTTCGGCATGTCAGCATTTTGCATTTTGAGTGCTAACATTTCAATAGGGAGCCGGACACCCACTATGGGACAGATAAAGAAATGAGGATATGACAGCAGAAGGTAAAGTTGCTCTTATTGCAGAAAAGGTCAAACAGAACAGATGACAGTGGTTTAGGCACATGTGCAGAAAAGCATAAGACAATCTGGTGAAGATTTTATACAGACAGAAAGAAGGGAAGAGGAAATGTGGGAATCCAGCAAAGAGTTGGATGGATTGTGTGAGAAAAGACCTCCAGCAGTCGGGTATGACTGGTGAAAAAGGTAGAGGAGTGACATTGAATAGAGGGAGATGGTGAGAGTTGAGATGACTGCCCAACCCCCATGTAGAAAATGTGAAAAAGGGGTTCGATGAATGTGATGATGATGATGATTATAAAGCCAGAGCTCATTATGAATACCAGGGCTGGGAGGACATGAGAGAGGTATGCAGGAGTGCAAACATGAGTGCTGTATGGGACCACAGAACTCATGCCTGTCTTGACTGCTTGTCCAACCTAAAATGCAGATACTTTGTCATTCTGGTGAAGAGCATTATCTCTAGAAAAAATCCCTATCCCATTCAGGTTGATGGTACTACTCTCAGTAGCTTGATCTTCTCCCCAGAAATAATAGAAGTTAAACCAGGCAAGGAGAGCTTTACCTGGGCAAATGAACTGGCCAAATGAGCAAGCCAGGAGGGAAGCTCAATGGTCAGAAGGAGTACCAGACCAAAATAAAATCATTGCATTATAGCATTGTCTGGCAGCAAGGAGTGCATTCATTATTAATGATATGGACAATTCGTAAGGATACTTTAGTTAATTCAAGACTTTTTTCATTAACTTGTTTTGCATGTGGTGTAAAAGAAGAGTTTGATCCAGGAGCACACATAGGTACTTCTGCTATTAATTCTGTTTGAGGTTGACTCCAAGAGACATTATGATTCTAGAAAGATTAACAGAAAACCTCTCATGGGTTCCAAAAATAATGCAAAGGTATCAAACTCCTGTCACACCGCATGAACGTTCTGGAGAGGGTGATTGATAAAAGAATATGTGGAGCAGTAAAAAGTAAGATGGGAGATGAGCAGTTTGGATTCAGATTAGGCTGCAACACAACTATTAGCTGATTAATAGCCATTTTTTTCTTTGTATTCTGCACACTGCTACCACTGACATGGGTACCTCTACTGGCAGAACCTGTCCCATTGTTGGTAGTTCAATATGCAGCAATTCTACCAGAATAATTCATACCAGCAGACTACTCATTGAGATCGTCCAGTTCTCCATGTGCAGGTTGTCTTGGATGAGATACGGAGAGACACACTATTGTGTGGGATGGTCAAGGAACCACCATACTGCACTTGCAGTGAGGTTTCATGCATAGCCCTACCTCCTGCTGATGCAATGTGTGAAACCAGGTAGCACACACTGTAAGAGAGTTGTCCCTATCTATACTGTGACACATCATTCAAGCTGTCTTCCCTGACACACTATAATGCTAGTATCTGTATACCTCTTGTAAAAGGGTACTCCCATATAATGGCTGTGTTCCCCCTGTGCATGGCAACACCATATCACTAAAGTGAGATGAGGAGGTTTATCATTTTATTTCTTTGCATCTACTACACCAACTCCAACAGCTGTCCAAGTCAGTCACTGAACTCAGTCTTTATCCCTCTAGCCCAAGGGAGCTTGCTAATAGACAATTTTCTAGCAATCAGTAAATTACAAGCAAGAATAACATTTTTTTATGATCCATCCTGCAAATAGCATAGGAAGTTAATGTCAATACTACTATATCATCTGAATGCCATGACCCCTAAAATGTCAAAAAACATTAATGACAAAAATAGGACAGATGCAAGGACTGAGTCTTGGAGAATCTAGCTTTAAGATCTCATGTTAAGATATATCTTCTTAATGTTGGCAAGTTGCATCTATATCATAACATTGACAGCTTAGGGTGTTGAGTCCTAAAACATCAACACCTAAGCGTCGAAAGCTAACAATAGCGAACGGCCACATCATCGAATTGTTTCCTTTGTAAAGAATTCGGGTGGCCGTCCGTAAACAAAATAAGCAAACACACCCAAACATAGTGGGGGGCTTAGCCCCCCACACCCCCCTTAACTAAATATACCAACGCCAAGATCGGTCTACATTGGGGAAAGGGCAAATCCTCGATAACGGCCATGCAAATTCTTTCCCGAGAAAAATAATTTGATGATGTGGCCATTCGCTATTGTAAGCGTTCGACGCTTAGGTGTCGATGATTAAGCATTCGACAACCTAAGTTGTCGACAATTCAATAGAAACCCGATATGTTTCCATCAAGTTCACTGAATGTGTGCCAGAACATCTGTGGGTGACCAAAGAGCATCCTTTTTTTTTAACCTAACATAAGTTAACTCAGCCACATAAGTGGCTATCCTGCAGTCCCTTCTAAGATCTAAGGACTTTTATTGCTTAGAAAGGTCCTGTGTGTCTACATTGTAGACAAGAACTATCACTAATAATGGACAATGCTAGGAAGGGATTAAACCTCTTTTAATTTCCAATGGTTACCCCAAAACTCACTGCAAGAGTAAACATCAATATTAACAGAAAAAAGCTGATATCTGTTGAAAGCTTACTAAAACGGTCTCAATATCCTTTAAACAATAAGGATATTAGCAGAGTTTGCTTTTAAGTTCCAATTACTGCAGTGAGATGGGTCAGGTGATTATAAGGAGGAATTGTAATTTAAGAACACTATGTGGAGGGCAGCGATGAGGGAAGGAGAACAGTGAAGTGAAACAGAGTAGAAATAGCCTGCTTTGCTGATCATATGGAAACGTCTGCTGATCTAAGACTGCAAGATGCTAGGATTAATGAATGCCATATATTCAGTCTGAAATATATTTTATTAATAATTAATATGCAGCAAGTAATACACACCAAGTATGTACTCCAATAAAGGGTATGCAGTCTGTATGCTGGTTAATGACTACAGCACTATAAACAACTTTGTTAACAGAACAAAATAGTACTACTAAAGGCTAAAATAGAAAAGAAAGAAGAAGTAGTCAAAGATTTTAGTTCCTACTTTTCAGTCACACATAAAATTAAAAGGGCTGACAAGCAAAGGAATCTGTTTATAGAAAAACATCAGAGGGTAAAAGAGGACTGGCTGATTAGCCATATAGTTTGTAAATCAAAAGAGATAGTGCTTAATGCAATAAAACATGCCTAGAACTGTGTACCGCTTTTAGTTCTTTAGTGTAAAATGGAGCCAGCTCAGACAAACAATTTACTTTTGTCAGCCAATCCCAGGTTAGAAAACCCTCCCTGGTTTACTTACACTTAGGTGAGATCAGTTCATTTGATGCACAAAGTGCTTCAAACAGGCTAACTTATACTTTAGTCTCACACTTGTGAATAGTATACCCAGGCAGACAAAAATTACAGCAAAACTACATGTAGCAAGATAGGAAAAACTTTCCCTATCAAAATTGTTTCCAGCTTATTCAGCTTATCAACTCTTCTCTTTCTCTCCACATAAGTTAAAATATAAGTCCAACTCTAACATACATAAACTCCCACTAGTGTGTTCATACTTCAAAAATATAATTTTATGTGGTGATATATACCCAAACCCTGATCCTGACGGCTTCTCTCCATCACCCTCACTCTCTGTCTTTTACTGTGTCCGCATCTACTAAAAATCTGAAAATCACTTAATTGAATAATCGGTTCCCTATCAGAAGAGCAAACTCTGAAAATAGTGAACATTCTTCTGTCGAACTGTAAAGTTCAAAAGCTGACAATGTTGAAGTCATGGAGTGATTTTTTTTCCCAGGGAAAAAAATTGCTGGGCCATTCCCGGGACTTCGCTGTTTTCTCCACTGTGGTGCGATCTCGGAGTTGGTATATTTAAGTTGTGGGGGAGGGTGATATTTTATTTGTATATATATATATTTTTTTTGGTTCAGTGAATTTTTTCCCTGGGAAAAAATTCACTGATCCGTGACTTTCACATTTTTGGCTTTCGAACTTTATAATTCGACAGAATACCATTTGCTATTTTTAGCATTTGCTGTTCTGATATAGAAGCGAATAATCAAAGTATAGTAAAGAAAGTTTTTGAACTTCATTCCTAGATCACTCATTACTCCCCAGACATTGTCATTTCTTACAAAAACATGGAACAAGCTACACATCAAAGACGCTGAAATTCTTCTCCCTGACTATAATATTATCTGCTCTAACAAATTAAATAAAAAAGCATGTGGTGTCACCATCCTGTTTTCAAACCACCTTTCTGTCTCCCCATTGTGTATTTCTCTGCCAAAATTCCATACTGCAGAGCTCCTAGTCTCTTACTGTAAACTAAATGAGCACAAAAATATGTATAATTGCCCTGAAAGTTATAACATACCTATACTGGAAGATATCCTACAGTGGATATCTACCTCTATTTCTCAATAAACAACATTTCTTGGTGATGTCAGTATTAGCTGGCAAACCCTCACATCAAATTACCCTTCCACTAATATCAATCTTTATGGTTTCATAAAACGTATAACCTCCCATATTCACTTCAACAAAGCTAGTAACACTGGGACTACTCTTGACTGGACCTTAGTCTCAAATCCAAATCTCTACCTCTCTCCTAAAACCCTCCCAGACTCCCTCAGTCACCATCATCCTACCTATTTTCAGAGATTAACAACCCACCATACCAAACAACACCTTTATGAAGAATGTTATAACCTTTCTAATTTTAATCCCAGTATCATAACAATATACTGAAAACCATTACCTTATTCTATACCTTACCACTGGATAATGGTGTTCTACAGTTTACTACAGCATTCCTTGATTTTCTGAACAGCCTTGCTCCCATAAGAAAAAAAGAAAGTTAAAACCAACTAAACACTCTGGCTATTCCATTCTAGCAGAACTTTAATGTATAAGAGAGGCAAAGCTTGGAGAAAATACAAAAAAAAATCCAAGATCATCTACAAACCTACAAACAATTTCAAAACATCACAAAAAACACGTCACTGCTGCTAAGAAACAGTACTACTTCAACCCAGAGATTAACCAAATAAATAAATAACTCCCTCAAATTTTGGTCTCCTATCAAGAAAATATTACACTGTGGAACACCTAGTATCCCTAACTCCTGCCCAGACATCTCTCACTTAGAAACTGTTTAACACCAATTTCATATAAACGCCATAGCTACCCTCACGCAAAACTTCCTACACAACTATGCCAGCCCTGACAAACTTCCAACTTCCAATAAAACTACTTTCACTTTAAAATCTATCTCTTCTTCCTATATAAATAATTTACTAAGCAAATGTAAACCCTGCTCACATTCAGTTAACAATCTCTCAACAGAATATCTAAAGATTGCTGCTTCTTCCATTGCTTATTCAACCTCCATCTTAATCAAGCCATACAAAAATCACATGTCCATCTCTCTGGGAACATTCTACATCATTCTTCATAAAAGGGGTAACTCTACTGAAATAACAAACCTCAGATCTATTGCAATCTTGCCTCCTTTCCAAAATATTAGAAAAATGCATTAATAAATAACTTTTACAACATTTTCTCCAAGAAAATCTACTAACCTCTACTTAACATGGCTTTTGCCCAGATCATAGCACAACAGCCCTTGTTGCCTACTTAGACTCTATCGCTAAACCAGAGAAAACAATAACTCAGTCCCATTCCTCTTTTCAGATCTCTTCAAAGTCTTTGATACAGTCTCTCATACCATACTACTCTCAAATTGTTTGCTTTAGATCCCTATCTAACCAACAACAATCAGTTAAATGGCTCTCTACTTGCTCTCCTTTCCTCCTAGTTAATAGCCATGTTCCACAAGGCACTATACTTGCCCTCTTCTTTTTAACACATTTATAAACAATCTACACACAGCCTCCCAACAAGATACGCTGATACAATACTCAGATGATTCCACTGTCATCTTTTCATCTGGTAATCTTTTCTATTTAAACACCATCACTCAAAAGGTCTTAAACTCTATTGAAATCTTTCTCAGTGACAGCCAATTTTTCCTAAATCCAAAAAAGACCAAATTATTCTTATTTCTCCCCATATTTCAAACACTCCTAAAAGAAGCCTCCAAAATACCTTCTATCAGCAGCACTGAAAAGTTGTACAACACGCTAAGATACAATCATTACAACAGATGAGCAACTAAAATTTGATCTCCATGTTCAAAATAGTATAAAAACACACCAAAAACTTGGTTTGGTCTACAAGTCAAAAAGATTCCTTATCAACTCCTTTAATGCATACGTCCTTCCTTCTCTACTTTTTGCTTCACCCATTCTCACCAATATTCATATTTCACTAAGAGCAAAACTTAAGCTATGCTACAGCAAGGTAGCAAGATTTGTAGCCAATCAGACACACAATTCCCATCTCTACTCTGCCTTCAAATTTTTAAACTGTCTTTAGTTACCCCACTACTTCAGTTTACCCAACTTCTCCTTGCTCATAAAATGGTATACAAATCTTGATCCTGTCCAGTAACCACCACCATTCTTAACCATTACCTCCCAAACCACCATCTTTTTTTCATCTGAAAAAGAACTCCTTGAAATCTCCAATAATTCTATAGTTCACAGCCTATACTACTATTAAGTGGCCAACATTCCCATTGATATTAGAGCCAGGGGTGGCCCGTGCTATTGGACTACTGGACTGCAGCCCCCTCAGCTGTAAACAGCTGTAAAGAAATAAAAAAAATTAAAATTTGCACGGATAAGAAAAATAAAAAAATTCACGGACTTTGGCGCATGCGCACTAGTCCAGACTGCTGTTGAGACAGTCTGGAGCATGCGTAGACTGCCTCAGCAGCAGTCCGGACTAGGAAACATGTCAGAGCAGAGATCCCAGAAGTCTATGCAGTTTTAACTGCATAGCCTGTTGCTGGAAAAAGATCGGACCCGGACTGCAATGTCGGCAGGCTGGAGTCTCGTTGGGGATCTCGCGTGGTGGATGTGCTCCAGGAGTCTCGTTGGGGGATCTTGCGTGGTGGTGTCGCTATGGATTTAATGGCCCAAGGGATTTGGAGTTAATGGTGTTGCTATGGATTGGATCTCGTGGCCCGGATTTGGAGTTGCTATGGATGGGGATCTTCTGAAGGGCTTGTGTGTCGCTCCAGGTAAGAGGGACAGCTATGGATGTAATGAAGTGTGTGTGTGTGGGGGGGGTGTAGCCCTTTACAAAAATGCTTTAACAGCACCACAGTGTATGTTTTGAAATTCACTGTACTTCCTTTTAACAAATGCCTTTTATTTGTTGAAGTTGTTAGATTCACATTTACATGTCTTACACTTATGAGAGGGAGCTAAACTGGTATGTTCTCATGGTGACAGTCCTACAGCAAAAATGACAGGTGCAAAACTGCATTGTTTTAAAAAGACAATGAAACAGGTAAAAAGGAAAAATTAATTTTACCCATTCTGAAAGAGAGACTGAGAAAGCTGAGTGTAGCTATGTCATTTTCTTCACTAGATGCTGTGAGGGGACTGGGGCAGATACCCTTTTATTTTGGGAGCAGTACCTTGCTTGCTGTTTGCCAGACAATGCCTTGATAAACTAGCATTTTAAACTCCAACTACTCCTAAAATGTTTCAGAGGAGAACATTACAAGGCCTGCCTATGTTTATAGATGACATTTTAATATGAGAAAGCACTAAGGATGAACATGGTGCATGTTGTAGAAGTCCCTCACGTAAGCCTGAATTTGCAAGACTGAAATTAAATAAGTAGAATTCTTGGACAGAAGCAGCTTAGCTTTTTGAGATATTGAACTAATAAATCTAAGGCTAGGTCACACCCAAATGATGTGGAAACTATTACACAGCTCAATCAACCAGAGAATCTTCAAATGTTGAATGGAGTTCTTGGCACGGTAAGATATTTTGAGAAATGCATCTGTTATGCAATGGGACAGCCATTGTATGATCTGTTGAAGAATTGATTTAGGAGCATATTTAGCAGTGCTTGCTACATCTAAACACTTCAAGGAACTGTTAACTACACCAGTCTTTACTTAGTATGGCATTACCAAACAATTTCAGTCGATGTTAGCAGTTATGCAATATAGTGTAACTACGTGTAGAAGAGGTGAAGCTAGTGGCATGACACTGCAGAAGATGAAGTGTAAAAAGTATGCTAGACTAAAAAAGAATGTTTGAAGCTTGTTTGAAGTGTGTTTAAAGCTCTGAGAAGTTTAAAAAATTCTCTTTGAGATAGGGTGAACAATATACCTCTCAACTGCATGGATTTTCTTGGACTGTCAAGACTTTTGGTCCATATTTTGGTCTATTTCTCATAAAAGTGTGGTTTGTGGTAAATTATTGGCAAATCAAGAAGAACTGAAGTCAGAAAATAATGGTAAACATTTGAGTTATAAACTTTATACCCCTTCAGAAAATTCACATTAATGCAAAACATATTATTCTATCAACTTTCAAAGTTTGTAATAGCAATATTTAAAAAAGTGTCCCTATTGTTGTTGCCTTTGTCCTCTCATTATTTATGGCTTTGTCCAGATTTCTTGCTCTTAGAGGTTGCAAGGTATGGTGAACAACTGAAGTCTTTCATGGCCAGGGGGCAGTATTTCCTTTAATGAACAGCAATTCCTTAAATAATGCCCCATTTAGGTTGCCAGTGAATTAATGCTCCTTTACATTGTCAGCAAATTTTGATACAATTTATGACGTGCTCGAAGAATACAACCTCTGGTCTTCCCTAAAAAGAGGCCTTTGGCCTAACGGAACTACCCCAGTGAACCAAGTGTAAGAATAAATAAATAATGTCTAAATTGGTTAGCAGTATGACTAATAGTCTTTTGCCGAGCAATACATCTCAGTCATAGAGTGCTTCAGCAGTTCCTAGTATTGCAGAAGGCCCAAAGCCTGCAAAGGGATTTAACCACTCTGGCAAAATCTTAGGTAAAAATTATACACATGGTAAATGCTTAAAGGATTTATTTTATCAAAGAGGGGATGTTATATGTAGGCATATCCACAGTGATGTCCGTAGCTAGCAGTGAGAAGAAAGTACTTTTTCCCTGCTAGAGCAAACTAGTGTTTTGCTAGGAACTAAACAAGATGGGCACACGCAAAAAACAAAATAGACTATATTATGCCATGTGGTGACATTCTGTAATAATTCTTTGGCTGCCTAGCAACACTGTGGCATAGACAGATAAAGACTTGACTACAGCCCAGGAAAGTAGAGTTTAATTAATTGCTCTCATGTTTGTGGTGCTGGCATGGAAAGATGGGGTGCCCATCCTGAGGAGGAGGGCATGTACTTGGGAACACATTGCCACTGATCCTTGGCACAGAGTGGGGGTGCTTTTCTTAAGGGAGATCAGTTTAGGGCACTGTCTGAATTATTGTAGTTGCAGGATGAAATGGCAGCATGTTCTACTGCATGTCTATTCCTGGATATTAATGGGTGTGTGTCCGGGTGGTGGGCATTGGGGCACTGGCAGATGGATATCAATGGGTGTATGTCAGGGTGGGGGCATTGGGGCATTGGTAGAAATCACTCCTTGGCAACAATATGATGCTGCACCATGAACCTCAATCTCTTCAATTGCCCAGAGCATGGGTCATGAGAACGTCTGGGGGAGGTAAGGAGTGTCTGCTAAAGCAGACGGATGAGAAGAGACCCTGGTGGCAGTTGATGGTCAGTCATGAGTTCTTAGCTACTTGCTTGATATTACTAAATTATATGAATTTCACCTTTTGTCTCCAATGGCAAAAGTTCAGACAAGATGTGCAAGTCAGAAAGAAAGTTTGTTACGTTACATTCATTTTTTGGAATGGGTTGGTAGGACTATTGCATACTAATAAAAATGCTGGAATTTAAAACAAAGACAACCCTTGTATAGAGATAGGGCTAAATCAGAATTTTACCTCTGGTCATGAGTCCACATTTCCTTAGTATCATTATATATCTAATATTTTGTATGTGTATGTGTGTGTGTAAATGCCCCAGTTGCTAACTGGTGGCTAGAACAAACTCATCGTGGTGTATACCTCAGGCTTGAACCCTGTACCTTGTATGCAGGTGTTAAGGACCTGAATTCCCTACCCACCACCATATGTAAAAAAAACTTTGCAGATTTTTGCCTCATATTTGATCTGCTCTGTTCCTCATAATATCTGTGGTTTCTAAATACTGCAATATGTGATATTTGATGGTGTAGTGGTAGCATTGTTGTCTCACAGGTGCAGGTTCTCAGGTTTGATTCTTGGCTGGGGTGGATTCTGTATCTTCTCCCTGTGTTTGAGCGGGTTTGCTTTTGTGTCCTCCCATGTTACAAAGACATGCTACATTATTTCTTCCTGGGCCTCTGCTGAAAATTGTTTTTTTGTTCCAAGTCAGACTGTCCTGATTAACAAATGTTAAATAAAATTGACAGGCATTTGAATTTCAGACTTCAGGTTTCTGAATGTTTAATTCCTTACATATTTGATGGTGCAGTGATAGCATTGTTGCCTTACAGCTTTAGGTTTTCTGGTTTGATTCTTGGCTGGGGTGCCTTCTGTATGGAGTCTGCATCTTATCCCTGTGTTTGTGTGGATTTGCTCTGGTGTCCTGACATTTTACAAAGACATGTGTCTGCAGTATTTCTCCCTGGGCCTCTGCTGAAAATTGTTTTTGTTCCATCAGAAGTAAAATTGACAGGCATTTGAATTTCAGACTTCATATTGTATTGTACTGTATTTGTATAACTTGATGTTGGAGCTTTTCTCCCCGGGCCTCCGCTGAAAATGGACCTGGTCCAGTCGGAATTTCCCGGTTAACAAATGTAAAATAAATAAATAATAAATATTCTTCAGAAAATACATGTAACACAACCTTTTATTACATAGTAACACAACCTTTTATTCTAGCAATTTTCTAAGTTTATAAGATGAATATTTGAAATTTGTCCTTATTTTTGGGACTGTATTACCCCATTATTGGCTTTGTCCAGGTTTTTTGTGCTAAGGTTGACAGCTATGGCAAGAACTGAATTCACTGAATATGTTTGAGGGCTGTATTCCCTCATTACTGGGTTTGTCCCAGTGTTTTGTGATAAGAGGTTGACAGCTATGGTGAGAACTGAATTCATTAAATGATAGCCATTTAAGTTTCAGTCTTCCACTCTTTCACAAAGCAGCTGATTTGGCGTAGTGGTATGTTGCTTTGACTGTTTTGCACAGGGACCTTGGCAGTAAAATGTATAGTGGTAAGACAGCATTTTTCTTTCACAAAGCAGGTGATTTGGCATAGTGGTATGTTGCTCTGACTGTTTTGTACAGGGACCTTAGCAGTTCTGCAAAGCTTTGTTTCTATACATTTCAGACACTGAATGCATGCTATTTTTGATATTAGTTACCTGTCTCTGCCTTTGGTGTTAAGTGTGTCGTCTTTCTGCTTGAGGAAATTATTTCCTTTTATGGGTCTGTTGCAGCAGTATGACTTTCTTGTGTCATTTCAGCATGGGTTAACAGACACTATTTTAATTTACTGTTTGCTTCCTCCAAAGATTTGCTTTGGCTTTTATTGTCAGCCTCCAGATTATTACACTTAGTGGTAAACTCAAGAATAGCATCATATACTGTCCATGCATCTTATATTACAGCTTTCTCTTTTCTTCCTGCAGCATATTGACAAGGTTTCCATTCTTTCTGTATGCTTGTGTCAGGTCCAGAATAGGTGGGTTAAGTGTATTTAACTCACTGTTATTACATCACGGTATTCATTATAAACCAAAAGGAGCAAATCTCAGAAAATACAAAGTGAATTGGATGACCAGGAAAAGTTACATTTTTTATTGAGCGCTTTCGCCAATTTTTAACTATGACTTCTTCAGAATAAAATCAAGTTACACACTGAGTCTTATATAACCTGTGCAATAAATCAATTAAAAAAAACTGTAAAATGTACATCCACTTTTAAAGGTGTAGGCTCCCTTAATGCATTTTGCTAGCAAGTCATGTAAATTTTGACCATAGGTGTTATATCTCTTTATAACTATATTTTCATAACCAAGAACAAATAAAATCAATAACGTTCTTGTCATGGTTCTAAAAAACATGGAATATTTAAATGCAGAAGTCTGCTTTTAATTTTAAAAAACTGCTAAGTGAAACCATATCATTAAGCCCTGGGCTAGTGGTGGCATTGACCCTCAATTGCCATAATAGTTCTTTATACTCCAGTAAATAGTCAATAGGGCCACCCCTTTTGTCTATGATGATCTGTTCAAGAAATATAAACTTGAAATAGTGATCTGGGTGAAGGTTGATATGTTTGGCTAATGCATTTGTCATGTTACATTTGTCTATATCATAAATATGTTGATAAATGCGGGTTCTAAAAGCATTTTTGGTTTTTCCGAGATAGAAGCACATACAAGTCTGACAAATACTGGCATAAATTACTTTTTATTACCACAATTGTATTTCTGAAATAATTTAACCCATCCATAACCTTTGAGTAAAACCCTGTCTCCCTCTAATATGTGCTTACACTGCGTGCACTGCCCACATTTAGTCATTTTTCCCAGTCTACCGGTGGTACTACTAAGTGGATTCCTTTCAAGGATATTCTTGATGCTGGTGTCCTTCCTGTAAACCACTACGGGGGCTTCACCAACCTTCTGACCTATGCTTTCATCACTGTTGAGGATGAACCAGTTTTTGAAAACAATGTCCCGAATCAGTGGGAACTGTGAGGTGTATGTGAGGATGAGCCCATTGTAAAAAGATCAGTATGGTTGTTACTGTTCTCCAACGGTGCACACAATCTGGTAATATCCATTCCTAGTAAGGGATAGAAATGTCTCTCTAATCTCTTTTTAGTAACTTCTTCCAACAAAGGTGTAACAAATTCTTTGGATATCCTCTTCTTAAAACCATACTCAATAAAACATCCCTTTCCTTCTAGAAATCTTCCATCCTGCTAACCATGCAGGCTAGTCTCACCCCCTGGCCTTTGACTAAGGATCTTTTTTGATGCACAGGGTGCCCACTCTCAAAATGGAGAAGGGAGTTTGAGTATGTAGGTTTGCGATAGATGGAGTCAGAGTTCATTTCCATGGAGAATTTGAGGAATGTAGTGCTCGAATTGAGGAACAGGAAGAATTCTTGCAACTGGTGATGGTCTCCTTCCCAGAAAATGAGGATGCCATCCAGGTAACGACCGTAAAACTTACAATGGGACATCCCTGAAGATGAAAAAACTTGGCACAGTTCCCACTGAGTCAGAACAATGTTGGCAAAAACTGGTGCACACGCTGCCCCCATAGGTACCCCTGTGGTTTGTTTAAATAAATTGACCTTTGAAAGTTAAAAAACTGTTCTCCAATACAAGTTCCATTAATGTCCATGTAAGTATTTTGGTGTGTGAAAACTTGGTCTGTTGACATAAGAAGTCATAAAACATTTCAGTGCCTTCTTTGTGGGGAATGACACTAAATAAGTCCTTGACATCAATTGTAGTGAAAATTATGTCATCACTGAAATATTCCTGTTTGACTTTTTTTTCAAACAATCCCATGAGTCTCTGATGATATGAGAAAAAGACCCCAGACAGTTCTTTAACTGGATGTCTATATATTTGGCTATAGTTAAAGTCTTGGACCCTTTTGCGTCCACAATAGGTCTTAAAGGTGGATGCAAAATGTTCTTGTGAATCTTAGGTATCCCAAATATTGTTGGGATCCTGGGGTTGTTTTGTGTACAATAGTTAAATTCTACTTCTGATATCTGGTCATTCAAAAGTAGA
Source organism: Protopterus annectens (assembly GCF_019279795.1). Classification (NCBI taxonomy): domain Eukaryota; kingdom Metazoa; phylum Chordata; order Ceratodontiformes; family Protopteridae; genus Protopterus; species Protopterus annectens. Next base: position 780,293,908 of record NC_056741.1, read on the forward strand.
TCCATAAGAACCATATCCATATCTCTGTATGCGATGTTAAGTTAATTACGGGAAATCTGCTGGTACCCTTCCCCAAATAAATGTCCTAACATGTTTTCTATGTACCTGTCCTGGTCCATAACCACAAGACCACCTCCCTTATCTGGTTTCATGACTCAAATGGCTTTATTATTAGATATATTATTGAGGAGTATGGTTTCCTCTTTGATTAAATTGTGTAATAAATTTGAATTCCGATTTTTAGAAAGTTGTCTAATGTCATTCATACAAATCTTTTGGTACAATTGTATAGTGGGATGTAAAGGGGGGTTACTTACACTTGCCTTTTTACAAGAAGTGATGGTAGTATTTCTATTTGCTTCACCTCCCATAGTGGCACTAAAATTTAATTTTCTGGTGAAAATCATAACGTCAAGCAAAGTTTTTTCTATGTTAAAATGTTTGGAGGGTACAAAGTTAAGACCTCTCTCAAAGAGGTTTGCCCAATCCTTGGTAACTGTGACACTACTTAAGTTGTAAATTTTGAAGTAGTTTTGGTCATTGACAGTAATAACTGCCTCTTCATTGTCAGGCAACATATAATAGTTTATTGCCAATTCCCTCGTCTCCCCCTCCCCCGTCCCTGATTGTACTGTTGTGGGTTGTGTATTTCCCCCTGATATGCTGTATTCTGAGGCCTCCTGTACTGGTGATTCTGTTCTCGAATTCTCTCTGACCTCTGTAAGGGTTGTCCTAAAGGGATAGGACCTGGGGTGGTGTCTTTTTAAGTGTCTCTTCATTCTGAGTTGCCCGTTTTGTCAATGATTTTATTAATAGGTTCATAACACTGGTTTCAGTTTTATATCTGTTTTTAATTGTCTCTGCTGCAATATAACATGAATCAGTTTACTGACTTATTCTGTTTACAGCAAAAAGGCTCACTTGAGTGGGTTTACTCTGACCAAAATTATTGTGTTGGAGACTGTAGTATTTTTTTATCAATTCAGAACCATCTACATCATCATCTCCCATGCTTTCAAATTTGTCTGAAAAAATAAGTACATTTTTACTGAAACACTATGCAATACAGAAGTGCTGTGTATTTTTGCCTGTCTTGTGCAAAATAATTTATTTTAAGTCTAGTGTCAGTTTACACGACATCAGACTGTTTCCTCTTCTTTCACCAACTGTAGTCCAATCATTGGTTTGTTAACTTAGTTTTCTTTTATATCAGATGCATATAGTGGGTATGTTGGTTTAGACTGCATGACTATATTACACTCAATATAAAGGACATTTACGTTACTCTACATTCCCAGGTTGAATTGTTTATTTCTACAGCTCTGGGTTCTGCAAAGCTTTGTTTCTATACATTTCAGACACTGAATGCATGCTATTTTTGATATTAGTTACCTGTCTCTGCCTTTGGTGTTGTGTGTCATCTTTCTGCTTGAGGAAATTATTTCTTTTTATGAGTCTGTTGCAGCAGTATGACTTTCTTGTGTCATTTCAGCATGGGTTAACAGACACTATTTTAATTTACTGTTTGCTTCCTCCAAAGATTTGCTTTGGCTTTTATTTTCAGCCTCCAGATTATTACACTTAGTGGTAAACTCAAGAATAGCATCATATACTGTTCATGCATCTTAGATTACAGTTTTCTCTTTTCTTCCTGCAGCATATTGACAAGGTTTCCATTCTTTCTGTATGCTTGTGTCAGGTCCAGAATAGGTGGGTTAAGTGTATTTAACTCACTGCTATTACATCACAGTATTTCTTACGATATACATGCATTTAATCGAATTACCGTTAACCGAATGTTACATTTTTCATACCGAAATGTTGAAACAAATGTGTTTAAAACAACAGGATGTCGAACGGTGCAATCAGGAGATGTCGAATTCAACATTTGAGATTCCCGTGGCTGCACAATACGGGATATGGAGATACACAGGCAAACATCCTGAGAGGATATTCTGGGAAGTACTGTGTTCACAAGGGTGTGCATTAGCTGTCCATCTCTTCTGTAACTACTATACCATGCCATCGCTTTTTTTTTTTTTTTTACATATGCAATTGTGACTGTGCAATGCACACATTTCCCAAAACACTCACTGTGAAAAGGAAGTACATATGTACACTCATGCTCTGTGACATAACATACAACAACTGTAAACATGACCACTGCACACTGTGTATCAAAAGGACCAATGCTGAGTCAGTAGACTGATAAATCCTCATGGTGTAATTTCATCCTGTTTATCCAAGAGGTTTTGGAATGCATGCTCCTTTATGTTCAATCTACGCCACTTAGGGGTACTAGGTAACCCTGAAATGCACTTGGATTTTAGATCCTCCACATGGTTTTGTTCCAGTTGGATAGCATGTAGCACATCCAACAGGAACAACTGCTGTTTACCCATTAGGCTCCTTAACCACCTATGCCACCCTTCCACAGCATTCTGTGTGTGTGGATATCCCAAACCAGTAGTGTCATACTGGTTCCACAATGCAACCTCAAACATGGGTGAATGCCTTTCCGCCATTAAGCCCCTCATACCATATCTTCTTGGGCGACCTATCAGGCAGTTTTCCTTGAAAAAAAACGCAAACTTGCTGGCCAAATTCAGAGAACTCCCTCTCAATATCTGCAAATGTCTCACTAATATATGCAGGATTGACAAATGCAAGGGCAGGTATCTGCTTACATAAACTAGTGAATGCTGTGTCAGTTCTGGACTTCTTAACAAGGTGTAGCCTCTGTATCTGCTTCCAGTTGATTTGGCAGAAGTGGGACCAGCAGCCCTTAGTGACAGTATCCAGTAACGACTCTTGAATTGTATTGGCAGCAGCCCTTTCAAAGTCTGACATCGCCATATTTGGCCTCAGTTGAAGGTCATGTTTCCCACACAAACCCAACACCATCACCCATAGTTGCTTATAGCATGCCTCACTCTTACATGGCAGGATGCCGTACACCAATGGAATTACCTTCTTTGAGACTAACAGGTCTAATGAATATACCTGCTGGCATGCCTAGTACTAACTGGGAAGGTACCATCCACCAAAAGGAACTCAGATGCACACAACAGTTTTAGGTTATCAAGCGTTGTCATTACAACTATCTGGACAACCTGCACACTGTCACTGCCATGTTCTACTAGAAAACAGCCATTTTTCATGGGTAGCATGTCACTATGAAGGTCCTTCAAGGACTGCAGATCCTGAAACATGGCAACCTTCTTCCTGTGTGTAGTCCTTGTTACACTCTCCTTCGGTGCCTTACTGTTAGGCAATTCATTAACCACTGCTGTGGAGGTACTCGCCAGTACCTCAGATATTATCTTGCATGGGTCCTCTACTGAATTATGAGCCCTTTTCCTTATCCTATCGTGGACCTGACACACTTCAGACTGTACTTGGTCAGGTCCATGGAAGTGTGCACTACTTTTACACAATACGTGTCCATTTCCACCATATTCAGTAATGCATCGGCCCTTGCACTTGTCTCTGCTCTTACATGTAGAGCACCAGTAGTGCTTCATGCCAACACATTTCTCAAGGTAGTATTGGTAGCCCACAATGGACAGTGTATGTTTCCCCTTCTGGCTCTTCTCAGTGGTGTAAGTATTGCCTAACACACCGGGATTATGACTCACACTATCCTCCTCAGCCATCTGTAAGTAAATGCATGTATAGGTTACAGTCCTAGCTAGCTGTGCCTGCGTATTGGATCACAATCTGTGATATATAGCAGATACATACCTTCAGTGTTTAAAATCCCCACTAGTCCGTATGTCAAAGGGCTGTCTAAATCCAATACACTTAAGGACGAATCAATGTTGTGTTCAGGGAAGGATGCTCGTATATGACAGTGTGCGAATTACATTACAGTCGCATTTATGATGTCGAACATTTGAATGCAGAATCATAGCTGGCATTTGGAGTTATTGTAATTCATTATTTGAAAATTCAGACATATGAGAACAAGGGTCACTGCTTTTGACATTTGGTTGGTAAGCTAACGGTCGACTAAATGCATGTATACCATTTCTTACATATATCCTTTTGAGTTCCTCACTGATTGCAGCCAGTGATTTACTTTCATTTATACTTCTAGAGTTCTTTTCTTATATAAGCTGTACCACTTCATTGTTGTGGGCATAAATTTGTTTACAGCTTTTGAATATGGTCTCAGTCTCTAGGGGTTGTGTCATTAACTCTCAGTTTGCACATTGTGACACTTGTTAACCAGTTGTAGCTCTCGCCACAATTCTTTATTCTCAGTCTGTAAATACACAATACCATCTTGAGTCTGAAACTGACTTATCTTTTGTCTTTTGAGTTCCAACACAGGGTCAGTTTGCTCTTTTTCCAGTTTTTACAGTGCTTTTCTAATTCCTTTAAAAGATTATCTTTTCCCTTTTGGCTAGTGATATCACTTGTTTTATCACTTTCAGGTTTACTGTTAAGTTTTCTTGTTTTAACTTGTACAGAACGTTCAGTGAGTCTCCTGGACAAATTAATAACTTGTCTTTTTTTTATTTTTACATCTCTGTCTTTTTTATTTTTATATCTCTGTTGCTGGTCAAGAGCAGCCAACAACTTTTAAAGCTCTCTGCCATTTTATTTTCATTTACATAAACCATATCTTCCAACTTTGCTGTATATTTTCTTTTCTTACAGGCAGAAGCCCCTGGCTCTCTTAGCATTCCTATACTCTCAGATATTGCCTTGCCATATCTTTGTAAAGCTATACAATATTGGGAGAGTGTCTTATTTATTATCTCTTGTTGGTTAGCCCTCTCTTGCATAACCAGAAATCCTGCAATGACTCCCGTGATGCCCGTGCACTGGCCAAGCAATCAAGGAGCCTCAATCCTCACCACCAACACCAGTGAGGGGTGTGCACATTGGGGGATAACAAGTACACACAGTAAAGTACAATTTCCCCTTAAAAGCACACAGAGATCACAGTCAGTCTGGGGCTGGTTTATCCCTTTCTCTCCAGATCCCCAATAAGACTCCCCACTGGCACAACTATAGGATCCAGATCTCAACCTAGTGGTCAAACTAATACCTCCAGCACTCTTTCTGTCCAATCAGTGCTTCATGTCCTGCCCAAGTAACAGACACACAGATGCTCCTGGGGAAGGCTGACACAGTTTCTCCAGCTGTATCCCCTTTTCTGCCAAGACTATAAGGTAGTACCAACTGCCGCCAACCACTATTATCAGCTACTATAAGGCCCTTTCCAAAGGGTGACCAATTTCACTGCATAATATTACTGATATCCAAATAGTAAGTGTGCCGAACAGCAAGACTATTGGAGTGGCTTGGACAGCATGACCAAATACATGCAATATACTCTAAGAGCTTAAATTATCTCTACACAAAACAGCCACAGTTGAAAAGTTTAAAAATATTTAATAATAAATAATAAAAACACAAGACAATACTCCTCAGTTCAAGACAGTGCTAATCAAAAGTTCAGAAATCATAGGAACTTTAAAACAATAGTGTAGGATAGTCTGCCATAAATGTAGTAAACAGCTAGACTAATCTGGCTAAATTCCTATCTAACCCTAAGAGAAACTGTATCCTAAATAACTTTATTTACAAGGCAAAGTGCTGGTGAGTTGTTGTCAGCTTCAGACAAAATCCAAAATGTTCAATATTTCTCTCTGAGATAGTCTTAAATTGATATAACCATTATTGGGGTCTATATTACAAAAGCGAAAAACCCTATGCGAGAATACCAAAACATCGACCCCTATACCGCGAACCACGAAAATCCTGAACGCACTAAACAGTGAAAAAAAAAAATCAAACTGTCATAGTCGGCCAACCCCACCACTAGCTATATACTACTTACCCAAATAAAATAAATAAACCACATACATACACTAACCAATTCCTACTTCTAACCCAAAGTAAAGCACAAAACCCTACTTCTAACCTTACACTAAACCCCACATACACAACTAACTATGCACTATCCTTAACCCCTCCCTAACCCTAAGGTCCGTAACTACTGCACACGTCCCCTACAGACATACACCCAAACAAAACAAATAATCCACATACATACATTTAACAAAATCCTACCTCCAACACTAATAAACCCCACATGCAAAACTATCTATGCACTATCCTTAACCCCTCCCTAACCCTAAGGTCCGTAACTACCGCACACTTCCCCTACAAAAATATACACAAACAAAATAAATAACCTACATACATACATTTAACAAAACCCTACCTCTAACCCTACACTAAATTTAACATACATTACTTATCTAAGCACTTACCTTAACCCGCACCCTATCCTAAACTCTGTAACTATCCAACACTTACCTTATGCAGCTAATCCACAGATGGGCCAGCCATGGAAATTCGATATTTCCATTTTTGTGGTTTTTGACGTTTGCTCTAAGTCCACTTCACTCTATACGGTTCGACATTTATGTATTCGCATAAACGTCTTTTTGCTTTCCTAATATAGACCCCCATTATTACTGAGTCATTTCACATTACTCATTTTTATCACTTCTCCTTTAGGTCCCAGGCTAACAGAAACTCAAAATCTACATTTCTTTGTAAGTTGCACCTGGCCAGGAAGCCACAGCAATAAAAAACACTTTTACATGTAAAACTTTAGTAAGTAGCTCTTAAATTAAGACAATAGAAATAATTTGCTAGTCCAGACATCCTGCCTCTGAGCTTGAGATCAAACACAGTTGTAATTCTGTGCTTAACATCTTTCTTCCAGCAGGGTGCACTGTGGTTACATTTTGGAAGTTCAGCATATAACACAGTTTTTTTACATTTAGTTTTGTAAAAACAAGTCTGTGGATTATATTAATATTTACATTGACATAGAATTATCTACAAAATTCTATCTGGCTGGGCTGGCAAGCCCTCAGTTTTTCACAACACCCCCCCCCCAAGAATTCAAGCTAGTTTTTCAAGTGTCTCTTGAGAAACATTGCTTGAGAGGGTTAGGTTTATTTGGGTATACCTTACCCTATTCCCTGTCTTGAGAGCCCATCTGCATTGGCATTGCTAACTCCACTGTGGGGTTGCACTGACATATCATATACTTGCAACCCTAGGCTCCATCTTAGCAACTGGGCATTTTATTGGCTGGCTTGGTGTAACCATGTTAGAGGATTGTGATCTGTAACTACAGTAAATTTTCATTCATGCAGATAAAGCTAAAGTTTCTGCAGTGCCCACACTATGGCTAGACATTTCTTTTTATAGCTGCATATTATTCCTCCCTGGGTTGGAGCCTATGACTGAGATAAACCACTGGGTTCTCTTCTCCCTCTGAAGAAATCTGGCTAAGTACAGCCCCCCCCCCCATGGTTCAACGCATCCAACTGCACAACAAATTATTTGCTGTAATCTGGACTGGCTAACACAGAAGGTCCTCCCAAAGCTTCTTTAAGCTTCTGGAATGCCTGCTCACGTGCTGGGGTCCACACTACCTTATCTGGCCTGTTTTTCCTTGTCAGGTCTCTGAGGGGAGTAACTATGACACTATAACTGGGGAACAAACGTTCTGTAGTACCCTGCTGTCCCTAAAAATGCCCTCAGCTGCTTTTTGGTAACAGGTGCAGGCCATGCCTGAATGGCTTCCACTTTGGCAGGCTCTGGCTTGATCTTACCACTCCTCACCCTGTGTTCCAGGTAGCAGACCTCTGCCATACCCACCTGACATTTGCTGGGCTTAATGGTCAACCCTGCCATCTGTAGTCTGTCCAGCACCTCCCTGACATGCTGAAGGTGCTCTTTCCAGGAATGGCTGTAGATGGCAATATCATCTAGGTAAGCAAGGGCAAACTCTCCTGCTAGGATATGATCTACCAGCCTCTGGAAAGTTGCTGGGGCATTTTTCATCCCAAAGGGCATCTTTGTAGATTCATAGAAGCCAAAGAAGTCACAAAGGCTGACCTCTCCCTCTAGCACTGGGAGTCAAGGGCAGCTTGATACGATCAGTGGTGGTAAGATACTTAGCCCCACCCACCTGCACTAGGGCTTCATCTGTCTTAGACATGGGGTAAGCATCTGACTCTGTGTGACTGTTTAATTTCCTGTAGTCCACACAGAACCTGGTGCTGCCATCCTTCTTTGGCACCAGCACCACTGGGGAGGCCCCGGGACTTTTGGACTCTTGAATTACCCCTAGTTCCAACATTTCCTGTATCTCCTCCCCTATAAGGGGCCTGCCTATTAGGCCTTTGGGGTCCTGTATCCACCTGGGGCTACACCATGTGGGTGTACCCTGGTTTCCTAGTAAACATGTCCCCAGACTCCTGTAACACTGCTCGGATTTCTTGAACCTAGGTAGGAGATAGCTACTGGGACATTGCTACCCCTTCCACTGAGGTGTCAGTCCGAGCTTCACTGAGGAGATCAGTCACCAGATCTCCCTCAGACTCCTCCTGCAATCCACTGCAAATACTCAGCACAAGGGCCTCCCTATCATGGTAAGGTTTCATCATGTTAACATGGTACAATTTGTGCTCCTGCCTAGCAGTTCTACTGTGTAGTTAACATCACTGACCTTCCTTACCGCCTTGTTGGATCCTTCCCAAGCTGCTTGCAGCTTGTTGTGTCTGACAAGAATGAGAACCATTACTTGCTGCCCTACAGCATACTGTCTAGCTCGAGCATTCCTATCATACCAGACCTTTTTCTGTTGTTGAGCTTCTGCCAGGTTCTCCTGGGCCAAGCCCATGAGTTCCCTGAGCCTTGTCCGGAGGTTTAGGACATATGCCACAACAGAATCCTTCTGAGATTCACACTCACCTTCCCACTCATTACAAATTAAATCTAGCAGCCCCCTCACTCTATGCCCCTGTAACAACTCAAAGGGTGAAAAGCCTGTGGATTTCTGGGGAACCCCTCTGTAAGCAAACAACAGATGGGGCAAATATTTGTCCCCATCCCTCTTAAACTGGTCTGCAAATGCCCGTAGCATGGACTCGATTGTAGAGTTTAACCTCTAAACAAGACCATTAGCCTGGGGATGGTAGGGGGTGGTCTTCAGGTGCTTCACTCCATAGTACTTCCACAGACAAGCCAGCAGGTTTAACATGAAATTGGTACGTCTGTCAGTCAGTATTTCTTTTGGGAAACCTACCCTGCTGAAAACCTCTAACAAAGCATTTACCACTTTTTCTGTCTTAATGGAGGACAAAGCCACTACCTCAGGGTATCTTGTAGCATAACCTGCTATCACTAGGATATACCTTTTCCCTTTGGAACTTGGTGTACTCAGAGGCCCCACAATATCCATAGCTATCCTCTAAAATGGCTCCTCAATCACAGGCAAAGACATCAAAGGAGCTTTCATCCCTTCTCCTGCCTTGCCTACCTTTTGGCACTGCTCAAATGTCCTGCAGTACCCTGTTACATCTCTGGAAATTCCAGGCCAATAGAAATTTTGCATAAAATGTCTCCTTCTACCTTTTATGCCCATATGACCTGCAAAGGGAATATCATGGGCTATGGCTAGAAGCGCCAGACGGTTGACCATAACAACCTAACCTCCTGCTTCAGTTTTCATTGCCTTCAGCCTCTGTATTGGTTGTGAGGGGTTGATCAAGAGACTGACAGTGCTGGCTGCCCAATCAGGACTAGGAAGTGTTGCCAAAGCCCAGTGCTACAAATACAAAGAGTTTCACAGATTGTGGTGCTCACACCATGATTTGTAAGAAATAATAGTAGAAGTAGAAAATAGATAGAAGGTGAAGTATGGTGCAGCAGTTCTTTATTATGTGCAGAGGATTGTTTGCTTTGCTTTACTGGTAACTTTGCTTTAATTTGCTGGTAATGTAATACAGAATGAAGAGAAGTGGGATATTGGGAATGTGAAAGTCATTGTGTACTGTACCTGTTACCTTCATTTACTTGGGAGAAGTTTCTCTTATAGTGTGCTCTGTAATATACGTGCATTTTTTTCTTGATTATACTTAGTTGTCTTACTAATTGCTATCAATAAAATTTGTCATCAAAGTGCACAGCTTTGTTTCTGCTATAGTCCTAGGCTCAAAGGAAGCCTGAGTCTGCTGTCTGCTTTCCAAAACAAAGTAGAAGTCTTTCTTAGGTGCTGGATTTTATAGGCTAGGCCTCAAAAAAAAAAAAGTTCAAATCTTGGGGTTGATGAATAACTTATACCAGTTTAAAAAATATCTGCAAGGTATTTTTGTACTGAGGAAATGGGAGCAAAAAGGGATTTCAGCCCTTGGATTTTGCTCATTCTGTAAAATTAGTCCATTTGTCCCTATAGGTTTTCATTGTGCAGGGATTTTGGGGAAGATGAGAGTATATTGTTTATTCTATCAGAAAAATAAGGATTACTAGCAACTACTGAAGGTGGAAAACCAAGCAACAACTCATATTAGGGGTAAATGTTTGGTTGAAACCTGCCCAATGGATGGGTCAACATCATTCTTGTGGAAGTTAAGGTCAAGGGCTTCTCCAAACGATGAGGCAGAAGAAGGGAGAACTAAATTTACTGGTGCCAGTAACAAGCTATAAGGATGACATTGGGTTTGTGATGTTTTACCTTTGGGGAAATCCTCTCATTATCAGAAATGGGGAAATGGACAGGAGTCTCTGTGAATGTTTCTGGGCTACAGTGTCATTCAGGGGATTCCCTGATGACAGAATGGATTCATAGGCTCATAGGTACTTACTAGGCCATTAATTTGTGAGGATCTTTAGCAGCCCAGCCATGCATTCCCACTGAGTTTCTAGCCTTAATAGTTTAGAACCAAGGCCCATGTAGTTTGCAGACGTCTTGTAAAACCCTAATCCTTTAGTATTCTGTTAACCTTATTGTATAGTAAGTAAAAATAATCATAACCCTAGAACAGGTATTTACATGTTCTCTCTGTCCATAAGGGACAAGGGTGCCAAACCAGGAGTGAAGTTACAGTTTCCCATCTATGCATCCAGGCTGAGCTTGAATAAAGTAAGAAATGTACTTAACTTCACATGGAGAGGAAGGGAGCTCCGGAGAAATGGTATTCATTGTGAGACATATCTATCTCTCCTTCAAATTCTAGTTAACTTGGCCTCTAGAGTGGGTGATTCTGCCACTATTGGACTTATGGACGTGAAGAATGTCTGAAAGGATGGGGGTCAATAGAAGCTGTGTATGCAAGGTAAAGCTCTCCCTTAGCACCCTGTAAGATGCGACTAAAAGGGACAGGACTTTGAGGTGGCCACAGTAGCTTTTGTGATTTAGTCTCTTGAGTTTCTTGGTGAGAAAAAAAACTGTGGTCCTTTGAGCTGAATCAGGTGCTTGGACAGGTACATGCCAAATGGGGCATTATATTCAATGAGTGGCCTAATGAGTACATTTGCAGCAGAGTTATCAGCTTCCTAGATACAGATGATATTCCCTTGCTAATAAGCTATACTATTAATAAGGGCCTCCCAACAATAGTCGACATGTGCTGGTCAAATGACAGCTCATTGTCTCCATATGTTTCCATATCCCTCACTACTCGGTCAATTTTAAGGGAAGTATTGTCCATGTGATAGTTACAGGGGACATCTTGCTTGCTGAAGGATACAATTATACTCTTTTTTGGTGTTTAGTTTTAGCCCATGCTTTTAACACTAGCTATTTGTCTGTCACAGGCCTTCCTAAAGGATCTTGTTGTCTTTTGTAGAGTTTATGATGGCACAGCATTTGCAGTCATCAGCAAACTTTGACAGCCATAAGCCCTTGGTGTTTTCCCTGACCTCTGAGATGTACTTGCCAAAAAGGAGTGGCCCGTGGACTGAGCCCTGGGGTACTCCACTAGTGATTGGTTTCTTGGTGGAGGTTGATCCATCCACCCAAATTTCTTGGGTTCTATTTGTGAGCCAGTTTACTATCCAACAAATTACATAAGAATTTATATATCTACCTGGATGAGTTTATTAACTATGCCTGAATGGATGATGGTGTCAAATGCTTCTGCAAGGTATTGGTATGTGGTGTGAACAGTTTTTTCTGTCATCCATTGCTTCGGTGACCTTCTTGAAGAAGTCATCTTGGATGAGTAGGCAGGATCTGTCTTTGACAAAACCCATCTAGCTTGGGTCAATAGCTTGTAAGTTGCCTTTGTCTTCATTTATTAATTCCATAATAATCCTTTCCATAGCTTTACAGATGAGGCTGGTCAGGCTTACAGGTCTATAGTTGCCTGGATTAGTTGACGTCTCACCTTTGTGAAGGGCAATGACTGTTGCAGTCCTCCATTCATTTGGTACAAACCCTGTCTGGAAGCTAATATTCAAAAGCCTCTGTAGGGGGGTTGACAGGTTATGTTTCAGGCTGACCAATAGGCACCCTAGAATGTTATCTGGCTCTGCAGAAGCAGTGTTTTTGGCCATGGATAGTGCCTTGAATACTTGTTCCTATGAGATTTGAGGGAGAGATGCAGACACTGGTAAGAGGTCTAGGCAAAAGGGGCGGGTCAGAACTAAATGTATCTGCTAGTAGATTAGCTATGTGTTCAGGCTTAGAATCTACACAAGTTCTAGTTACTACTTGTATAGCTGATCATATTAAAGTCTGCAGTTTGGACACAAAATTATTCAAAGGAAGACTTTCCAAGGAAATAATTCATACTCTTTGGACCAAAGCCTAGTTTGTTCTTGTATCCTCCACAACCACATTTTACCTCTGTATCAAGGTATTGGGTCTCATGGTGATAGTCCTACCAATAGCTCTTCATGGGAAATACCTCATGGCAGTTCTCTAGTGGGCTCTTTGGGTCCATTGCTATCAGAACATAGATCCTCTGGAACATCAAATCCAAATTTCTCATGCCTGCAGGTTGTGACTGGAACTTGAGCAGATTCAATGTTATTCCCAAATTGTAGAACAGGTTGATCAGAGGCTCCTTCACTAACACAAAGCAATGTATAGAAGGGACAGTTATGAGTCAGTCATCTAGATATGTGAGCACTTTAGCTCCTACAGGCCAAAGTGCACCACAACCACATACATACATTTAGTGAATACCCTGGGAGCTGAGGTGAGATGAAAAGAAAAAGACTAGAACTAATAATGGCTGGCTACAACTCTCTGAGGTACAGTCACAGGCTCAATGCCTTCACAGTGTTGATGTGGAGGAAGATTTCTTAAAAGTCCAGTGTTCTTCGGCCAGACCAGGAAAGACTGCTTTTACTTAGACAATGTGGGTGGCTTCTTTGAGTATGAATGCATTTAGGCTACTTTACTTCAAATCTTGCCTTAGGTTATTTGCATTTTTTGACAATAAAAACAAACTGGAGTAATATCAGAACCCTCTCTGGTATGATCTGATGTCTTGGATTGATTTGGGTAGCTCTTCTGTTTAAGACCATTTGTTGCATTTTCTGATGGGGTAGAATGACTGGTGGGAATGAGTGAAGAAACTGGGGCAGAAAGAAAAGAAACCTGTGAACCTGGCGAAATTTTACTTCACCCACCTATACATTGTTATAGATTTCCAAATTGACATATGGAAGGACAGATGACTCCAACTACCTCCAGAAGTGATCAGCCAAACAAGGTCTTAGGATTGCTGCTGAACACCCATAGAAAGACCATAGCTGCCTGATGACTGTTGGTTAGGATAGCAATTTTGCTTTAATAAGTGCATCAGGCATTTAGCTGCTAGTTTCGTGTAGTTTTTCAGACACATCTCTATGAAATTTCACCATGTGGACCAGGTACATTAAAACCCTGAAAGATAATGTGGGAAATATACAAACATGCTACTACTGGCAGTCCACCACCCAGAACTCCTTATCTAGTAGGTGGACTGGTGAACTCTGAGGAACTGGGACCCTCTTTAGACCAGCTTTCAGTGTCTCTAACCACAAGTTCCTTTCTGTAGAAGGGAGCAGGACATCAGCCACTTTTTTGAAGGGGGGGCTTGGGATACTGTATCTAGATTCTTCTAGGCTGCACTAGTAGCAACTTTAAAATGTTGACTAATGGTGGAACCCCCTCCGGAAGATTGATGGGTACATTTGAAAGCATTCTGTCACATCTACTGTAGGAAGATCATAGGCTTAGTGAGCCAACCCCTATCTAATATATTATCTCCAGGGCGACTTTGGTTTTGGGTCTGCTAGGAATGGATGTAGGAGAGTTTGTGGTATTTTTATCTCCCAAACCAAGTGTGGAGGATTCCATGGATGAATCCATGTGTTCCCTTTTGTATGCAACCTTCCTATACATGCTTGGAAGAGAAGAGTCAGAAGAACTGGGAAACTTTCTAGTCTGGTATCTTCAGGTTTGCTATCAAAAACAGAGGGACCAGAATAGAAATTCTGGAGATCTTGGATTGGGGAGCACAGGTGGTAGTCAAATCTCTGTCCCTTACCAAAAATATGGAAAGGGAAGAGGTGCCGGAAAACTTCTGTTGAGCTTGAAACAAGACCTCCACAAATTTGTCATATTTAAAACTGAACACCAGGTAGAGAATTTGTCCTGCTTCAAAGGCCCCAGCACTGAGAATTTTGAATCCAGTATGTCAACCTGCTTATCAGGCACAGAATCAGTCACTACAGAAAAAGCTAGGAAATTAGGCTTTATTGTCACAGGAGGTACAGATTTGCAGCAGTGAACTTCTTTACAGCAGGCTCTATGGCTTGTGAAACCACCTCAGATAACAGAAAGGAGGTACAAGGGTGACTGGGCATCTCAGGCATCTTTTTGATACTTTCAGCAGTTGAGTATTTTTCTGTATTCTAGATCAAAGGTTCAGATAGTAATGAGCTAAGGAGGATGGACTGAGTTCAATAGAATCTTCTGAGTCAGAAATATGCGCTGTTTAGAATTTCTTGCAGAGGTGAAGCACTCACATTTAGCCAGAAAAAATATAACTGGTGATGTCTTCATTTTGGTACTGACTCACATTAAACTTATTATACCTTGTTTTCCTAGAGGTAATGTCAATGTAAACATTTCTCTACAAATATTTATGTTATCTAGTAACATAATCACAGTATACATTGAGAAATTGAACTGGACAATGTTGAATAATCAGAATGCTGTAAGCAACATAATGATTGCTCGCAATACTGCAAGTATGTATGTTGACCTATGACTCCAAATAGAAATAGGAAACACTACAATAAATGTTTTAGTGGGAGTAATCTCCATTGCACTCCTATAACCCCTTACTTATATATACCAACCCCATGGTTGTGTAGCAGCAGTAGAAGCAAGTGAAAACCTCCTTTCTATGAGACACAGTGGTCTTGCATGCACAGTATACAAATTGTACCTGTCACTATACCCATACACAGCAAGCCATCTAATGTGATCTACACATCCATCCATCTATCCATCCATCCATCCATCCATCCATCCATCCATCCCCAACCCTCTTTTTCCATTTTGCATATGTCTGTATAGCATTAGGAAAATCAAACACTATACATAGAGCACACACTGTAAATACCAAATCTCAACATGGGTCGATGGCACAGAGGGATGAAGCTTTGACCATGGTCCACGTGACTGGGTTCAGTTAGCATCCCCAGCTTTGGAAGAGCTGCATGAGAATAAGAAAGAACTGGGCGTTCAAAGGCGGGTTGTCCGTCTGAAGAAAGGAGCAGTGCCCTTGCCTGGGGAGGCCATATGTGCAGGCACTGCCTGCAGTAGCTTATGGTAGGAAACAGGGTTGTTTCATGGGAAGATCCCCACAGAAGTGGAGCAGCCATCCAGCCAGGGCCGGTGTTAGCATTTTGGGGGCCCCCAGCAAATGTTAAGTTCGGGGGCCCCCTAGGCTCTTCTGTCAGAGTATTACCCTGTCACTGACACCCCTCTAATGCTGCAAACTTTTAGGATTAGTATGTACAGAATGACCTGTAGCTATAATGATCTTACAGTACAACAGGTCTATATACCGCAACATGTTTGCCCATCTCACAGAGAGACATTCACAGTTACTGGTATTTTAGTTAACAATTATACATTATAGCAACTATACGCATAGGTGTGGACTTGGGTAAAATGCTGTCTATATGCTCAAAAGTGTATTTTCTTTTTTTTTCTTTTTACATAATCTTTTCATCCAATGATGGCTTGAACAGAAATTATAATTAAGGAAAGAAATTCATTGTTGCTGTTTAGCTTAATTTTCCTTGCATCCTTTCATCACACCTTTCCTGACTAAGCCAGCATAGTAATAACTACGCAGGAAACAACTCAAATAAGCCAGGGCCCAAGAAGCCATAGGGTTATAGGTGTTCTTGGATGCATTTTAGAGCATTTCCCAACCTTTTAATCCAATGGTGTCCTAAACAAAAAACATAAGTAAGAAAAGAATTTCAGGCTTTTTTTTTATTTCAAGGAAGACATAAGTTGTGCACAAGGCTTAATATTCAAAGATGACACAAGAGCAGCTCACAACAAACTAACCAGCCATTTGTTGTCTGGATACATAGGTCCAATTTGGGAATGCATCCTGCCTCCCTTACCCCCCCCCCCCAAAAAAAAGCACTGCCTATACATCCCTCTGGTGTTAGACTGGGATGAAATCAAAGGTTCAAACTACCACAGGCATATGTTTCAAGTGAGTGCTGACATACATACACATAGCATGCCTCCTCACTCCTCAACCCTACCCATCAAAGGCAGCTACCTGTATATATGCCTGATGTGAAATTGAAAAAAAAACTAATGATTACAGTAATGTATTCTACGTTGTTGCTCCTTAACAGTACACTGCCCCTACACAAGCTGTAGTAACCTCCTTTGTATACCTCTGAGGTCTGTGAGAAAAGTAAAAGAATGACTACATTGTCCTCAACCCAAACAAAAACTGCAACAACCTCATATGCAAACCTCTATGGTTTGACTGTAATGAAAAGTAAAGAATTAACCACAATCCCCCCCATAACCTACAGCAGCTTTCTATACACACACACTTCTGAGCAGGGCTGGTTTTAGAATGGGTGCAGTTAAAAGCACAAGCCATTATCAGCTTTATCCTAACAAGGTCAGCCCTGTTCAGGTTAAAGAGTGTAGTTAAACAATTAATAAATTTTTTTCTTATATTTCCCCAACCAGCAACAGCTTTTGTAGGGCCCTCACACAGTCAAGGATGGTTAAGGGCGCCCCCTGTATCAATGTATACAGTCTGGGGAGTGGAGGTCACCAGACTCCTTGAAGATCAAAGTGTCTGAATCTTCTGTGATATATTTTATGCATTACATTTGAAATATAACTACTTGTTTGCTACATTTTTCACTGATACACAGAAGAATAATTTATGAGTCTTGGCATCATTCGGTGTATGCAGAGATAAAAATTAGTAATACTTTTTACAAACACACACAAAAGCCATAGGAATACAAGTTGTGCACTTATTTTAGCAAATAGCAATACATTGTGCAACACTGGTACTGTCACACCAGATCAGCGAGTGTTGTTTAGCAATTTTCAAACATTAGCAGGGTTAAGTCACTTTTATTTACCTCATTGAGGAGCTATGCGTACCTGTCACTCCCTGGGATTCATGAAGCTCAGCGCAAGGACGGTTTTAACCTTGCGCCGAGCGTCCTCCTTACAGATGGTGCAGCAACACCATATGAATATTTATGAGGGTACGCTGCCGCACCCTCGACATGCACAGGAAACGTGTGCGAGTGCAGGGGGAGTGTTTAAGTGCTCTACGGAGGCTTAAACATGGCCCCACAGTTGTGCAACCTACAATGCTTACTATTAGAGCCCACCTCTAATAGTAAGCAATTAATTCAATGTCCGTGGATACTGAAATGTATGCTAAGCATACAAGATTGTCCACAAACACTGAAATAAAATCAAAGTAATAAACACACAGGCACGTAGTGGAATGTTGAGCCCCTGTCACTAGAACTATCACAATTAGATTCTCTGTATCCCTATTTTGCATTTGTATTGCTTCATTATTGAAAGTGTAAGCGAAACGCAGCGTGTTTGCACGTCGCTGCCCTCTGCTTAGCATAGCTTACACATCAAAATTATCCAAATAGGAAAAAGCATGCAGAATCAGCATTAATGTCAATAGTGTAGTGGTTAGAGAAGGCATTCACTGTTCGAGTCCCACTATAGCACATTTCATTTTCCATGTAGAATGTGTATATGAACATATTTATACATATTTTTGCTGTATAACCTACATAATATAACATGTAAATGTGCACTGGAGTACTGCATGAAATGTTTAACTAATGTCATTTAATCAAAGTGGTAGTGTCATAATGAATAAGGCACTAGTAAGCAGGTGTAAGCACAAATAAGCAGTAGTAAACATATATAAGTACCAGTAAGCAAGTCTAAGTGTGTTTGCACAGGTGTAAGCAGTACCCACACACATTAAGTGTAGTAGAAGCTAACTGAATTTAAGAAACTGTAATCGGAAGATAGCACAACCTACTATCGCGCAAACACTCACACACCCGCTCACAACTGCTTAAAAGTGCTTTAATCACTCTGTATCCAATGGCCCTTGTTCTGCCTAGCAACAAAATAAATTGCCTCTGTAAAGGTTAAACCCAGGACCTTGCACACCACAGCCAATGTGATTCACCACTAAGCCATGGCAGATATACATAAATCTGATGTTATCACAAACATATCGTCCAGCACAGTCATGCAACAGCATAGGAAATGTATATAATTATGTAGATCTATGTGCATGTGTATGTACAGATATATATAATATATATATATATATATATATATATATATGTGTATGAATGAACATGACAATAAAGCATACAAAAAGAATGAGAAGGAAATCAACAGCAACTCCATTATTATTTAGTGCTGTCAGCTTATGTCATATCAAGCTGGGCAGGGGTGAGCAAATCACTGCTACTCAAACCACAGGCGGGATACTACCAGTGGATGTAACACTGTCAATCTGCTAAGTCTACTTTGCAAACAATTACAGGGTAGTCCCTGGTGGGACTACCCAAAAATTGCTAGGTTGTGTGGATTTCCGACGACTACACAAGCAAGGGCAGGCATGTTCAAGGACCAAATGGTGGGAGAGCCTGATGATACATTGGTTGGGACAACATACGTGTAGGGTCCCTAATGCTGGGGAGAGGGCAATGTGTGGAGGTGTGTTATGGCTGTGATAGCAACCGGAGAATGGATGGTTTGCATGTATGTCAAACCCGGGTGGGGTGGAGGAACCATTGGTATGAAATTATGGATCCAGGCATGTCAGGGTTGTATGGCCTGGTTCTAACTGGACCGCCTCATGGAGGTAAGTGAGTTCGTTATAAGTATATATGCATACACACATGCATACATCTATACATAGAAGTACATTCCCTGTACCACATTCATTCCTTTTGCAGACATAAATAACATGAAAGTGCCCCTACAAACCTCGACAGTAGATAGAATAATAGGTTGTGTATAAGAGTGAAGGAATGAATCTGCAAAAATGCAGACGTGTGTATGTATTCTGAAGTCAGTGCTGTTCTCAAAAAATAAAATGTGAGGACTTTCTCACTATGAAATAGTGGAATCATTCCTGTGATCTGCCTGCTATGGCAACGCCAATCACTAAACCGGTCCTATTTGTAATATAATTTTGCCGAACTCGTACATTATTAGCTTTCATATGTAACATGTGCATTACCACATAGTCATAGTTATTCATTTATTGTAGTGTCTTGTTAACGGGAGTAACGGTGTAATGAAGTATGGAGTCTAATCTTGAAATATAGACGGGTGTCCCAGGTAGGAAAACCCAAAAATTGTGAATAGTGTCATATTGGTCACTCATTTCACCAATGTTTGTGGACTAAAAGGTTGGGATGTCTGAGGATACGTGGAGTGAGTCAACCCATGGGATGGGTCTACAGGAGTAGGGAGTGGCCAATGTGCAGTGGTGTGGATATACCATCTATCCAACTGGAGAATGGATGACTGCTGTGTCAATGAAGTGTCTGGTGGATGGTTGGGGAACTAGGATCCACGGTTATATGGGTATATATGCAAATGAAGCAGCACAGTAATAGTGTAGTGGTTAGAGCATCTGTCTAACGACACATATTCCCGGTTTGAATCCCACTGCAGCATATACCATTTTCCATTGGTAATCTGTATATGAACATATTTTGACATCTGTCTGCTGTATAACCTGCATAATAACAATTAAAAGTGAACTGGAGTGAAGTGTCAGTGTCATAATGAATAAGGCACTAGTAAGCAGGTTTAAGCATAAATAAGCAGTAGTAAGCATATATAAGCACCAGTAAGTGTGTTTAGGTGCATTTGTGCAGGAGTAAGCATTGCCTACACAGATTAAGCAAAGTAGAAGCTAACTGAGTGTAAGAAACTATAACCGGAGTTTAGCATTGCTTAGCTCCATGCAAACCCATGCACACCTGCTCACAACTGCTTTAAAGTGCTTTAATCACTTTGTACCCAATGGCTCATGTTCGGCCCAGCAACAAAATAAACAGCCTCTGGAAGGCTAGAACTCAGGACCCTATACATCACAGTCACAGTAGTTAACCACTACTCCATGATAGCAATTACATATAAAGGAGGTATCAGCAAACTAATCCTCACCACAGGGAAATCAAATCAAACATGTGAACTGAATCAATGTACAGTGTAATGTTCTATAACCCGCCACAGACCATAAATATGTGAATTGGAGTACTGCAGTAAACACAGAGTTGAGGTGTCACTCTAATAAAGTTTTGAAGTCCCCAGGCCCCCATACAGTGTATGTACACATGAATCACGGATACCAGACACATATATAACCTGTAATGAATAAGACACCGTTGATAAAAGGCAAATATAATGCTAGATAACCAATAAGCAATGCTAACCGCAGCACAGCCCAACTAAGTAATTCTAAGCAATGTGTAGGGAAGCCAATACAATATGCCTACAGGTACACCTCTTTAAGTAGTGCCAACCTGACGTAAGTAGGTGTGCCCATAGCTTAGCCTTTTCAAAACTGGCCAATTTCAGAAAAGTGCAGGAATCCGGCCCTACTTAAACCAAAGAGGCAGGAATACGGTTCATAACTGGTTGTAGCATCCCCCTGCAGGCAGAATGTCTGGAGTGGGAGAAGGCACTAGCTTTGGAGCGCAGTGCTGGGGCATCCAGGAGTCCAGATTCATGGTATGGCTCCTGGTAAAGCACCATGACAGGAGACTACTGCAGGGCCAGTACCAGGGCTCGCAGTACAAAATGGAGGCCTGGGACAGTCTCACCCGTAACCTCACTAGTGCCACAGGTATCCCCCGGAATGGTGAGCAGGTCAGGCACCACCATGCAGAACTGAAGCGGTGGAGAGGGATGTCCTGGAACAGTGGATCCAGGAAGCAAGGCAGATGCAGAATGCCCCAGAACTGAGTAAGTACTCCTTCCACTATGTAGTTGATAATTGCCTAGTTTGTGTATACTATGGATAGGTATGGCTAAATATTACTGTACTTCTCTGACAGCTGCAGATGAGCGTGCTGTGAACCAGCAAGCCTATGATGCCAGGTTGCAAAGGATGCGTCAGAAGGCAGATTAGTAAATAGCCTTCATGTACTGTCATAACAAAGAAATGTAAGAGCCTCAGAAAGTGTTGTACCAGTATACAGAATTGTGTAATATGCTGTGAATAAAGGTATAACCCCTGCATTGCTTCTATTTACTCTGCAGTCATATGTTGTTGTACTGTTGCAGTTATTAAATAGTACTGTTGTAGTAAGCAGTGTTACCCACACTGTGATATGCAGATAAAATGTGTATGAAGTGCTGTATAACAATGTTGGAAGTTCCAACAGGTTTGTCATATTAGACAAAATACATTGCAAAGCCTCACAACAATTGCCTGATAGCATAGTGTACAGTGATCTTAACTGTAATGCTTTTGTCACACACAGCAGGGCTTTGGATCCCAGGAGTGCTAGTAAGTTGCATGCATAATCATTCCACACAACTGCACACAGTTTGTTAGAATGTTCAGAGAGAAAGCTGTATGCATATTTACACTTAACAACTGTACAGATTTTGCTAGAATGCTCAAATACAGAGTGGTATGCATATTTACACCACTCAACTGTTCCAATCTGCCCAGTATGTCTCGATAAATGGCCCACATCTCCTGCCTTTTGCCCTGTTCCCCTGACAAATTAGTGTGATGATCCAAGAAATGTAGGCAGCTTTTAATGACATATAACTGATAGTCAGACTTATACATAGTCAGAGAATGTACATGCAAACATACCTGTCATCCCAGCATCTCACCCAAAGTGTATGAGAGAAGTCTCAAAACATGTTGCATTAACACCTGCATCTTGTCAAGCCTGTATGTAAGACACAGGTCCCATACATACTAATCTACAAACATACCATTGTACAATATAACGCCATTGGGTAGTGTAATAATACATGTAAGGGACAGACCACTGCAGTGACTACAAATGTTGTGAAAACTACAAGGATGTATTAGTTGTTAATTGAACTCTCTCTCTCTCTCACCCCTACCATATGTGCAAAAAATAACTGATTTATACAACTCATTTGGTATGTCTACACTCCTAACCTTTGTTGGGACATATGTCCTATTGGTTTATAAATATTCACATCTGTTTCTATGCATGTGCCATGTTAAAATACTCCCATATTGGTGGCCTGTTGCCATCAATGAAATCTGCATGTTGTAATGGCCACTGTTTACCCATATATGCTTGTGTTCTGCCTGCTCTGCAACTATTTTATATCTGGTGCCCTGGGTAATGGGAATACCTATGCATGCTGTTATAACTAATTGTGAATGCTGTTGACTATTACTAACCCATATCTGCCTTAAACATGCTACAACATAGCTCGTATGGGAAGGCCGGTCCCAGCGGACCCACCTGTCCCACCTCAGCTGGCCATGGCACCAGGCACCAGCACATCTGAGGCCCAACCTGGGACCTCCTCATCCGTTGGCCCTGCACCACCTTTGGGTGGAACCACCACAGGGGGTGGGGCTTTGCCCTCCCCCTGGGAGTGGGAGCGGACAGGAACCTGTCACCCATAGTACGGTCTGTGCCGTGGTGTGTAAGGAGCTGGACAGGGAGATTCAAGACCACCTACGCAAGCTTGAGGGCCAAGTGGCACAACTAGATGGTGAGCCTGCCCCTCCTACACAGCCCCCAGCACAGCCACCTTCTGGGCTGTGGTGGTGCAGTGGTGACTGCCCATGGGTGGGGACCTCAGTCCCAGTGTATCCATTTGTGGGCCCATGGGTTTGCGACTTCCAAACACCCCTCCCCATCCAAGGTGTCCCCCCCACATGTGTCATATACCGCCCCTGTACACGTCTTGTTTGTCTTGTCTGTCATCCTACCCAACCTATCCTCCCTGATCATACCTACTCTCCTTCCCCAACATCCCACTCTCACCTAAAAATAAAAGAAAAAATGGCAATCTGTTCCCACAAGAAAAGCACACCCCATACATAGCTGTCCATTTCGCACACGTGTCCACTGGACACATGTAAATGTTTCTAATTGGCATCACAACATACTATTGTTGTCCTCACTCCTCTCTCAGAGATGTGAGTGTCCAAATGTACCGCCAAATTTATTGCATATGCACAGCCATTGCTATAGAAGAAATGGACAGCTATGGGCCTTCCCTACACCCTTCCTGCACATCCCTAGCTACCTTGCCTTCTGTCTTTCCCTCTTTGTGCCCCTTTTTCACCACTTTCCTATCACCCTTTTTTTCTTTTCTTTTAAAGAAATTAGCGTGGGGTAAGCAGGAATAAGCACTTTTAAGCAGCAGTGAGTGGATTTCAGTCTGCGCATGGGGTAAGCACTGCCTACACAGGTTAAGCAATCAAGAAGGTAACTGATTGTAAGGAACTGTAACCAAAAGTAACCACTGCTTACTATCGCGCAAACCCACGCACACCCGCTTACAACTGCTTAAAAGTGCCTTAATCACTCCATATCCAACGGCCCTTATTCTGTCCAGCAACAAAATAAATGGCCTCTGAAAGGCTCGAAGCCAGGACCCTGCACACCACAGTCAATGTGATTTACCACTAAGCCATGGCAGATATACTAACATCTGATGTTATCACAAACATATCATCCAGCACAGTCATTCAACAGTATAGGAAATGCATTTCATTATGTAGATGTATGTGTGTGTGTTTATGTCCAGATATATATACATACATAGATATAGATATATATAGATATATCAAGAACAAACCACGTGACAACAAAGCATTAAAAAAGAATGAAAAGGAAAACACCAGCAACTCCTGTATTATGTAGTGGTGTTGTCCTATGTAATATCAAGACTCCCTCAGACAGATGTATCATAAATACACGCAAACATTTGTACATTGCCCAAATACATTACTTTGAGCATTTTATTTACATTAACAAAACAGTTCCTGTCCAATCATAATGTGAGAACAGTACTCTTGCAAGGTGCTGTGTGCAACATCATCATCATTAAAAAGTTAAATGGGGTAACCATAGAGAGACCGGTAGTGTCATGTGTACACTGGGGTCATCTGTATCACGTGTAACTGGAACCTTTAGGAGTCATGTGCATACCTTAATCATGTGCATGAGAGAGGGGTGAGGACAACAGTAGTATGCTGTGATGCAAATTAAAAAGGTTACATGTGTCCATTGGACACGTGTGTGAAATAGACAGCTATGTATGGGGAAAACGTTGTTCTGGGAACATATTGGCCTTTTGTTTCCATTTTTGTAAGGTGAGAGTGGGATGTTGGGGAAGGAGAGTAGGTATGCTCGAGGAGGATAGGTTGGGTAGGATGACAGACAAGACAGCATACAGGGCGGTATATGACACATGTGGGGGGGAAATACCTTGGATGGGGTGGGGTGTTTGGCAGTCACAAGCCCATGAGCCCCCAAATGGAAACAGTGGGACAGAGGACCCCACCCATGGGCAGCCACCACTGCACCTTCACAGCCCCAAAGGTGGCTGTGCTGGGGGCTGTCTAGGAGGGGCAAGCTCACCCTCTAATTGTGTCACTCTGCCATCAAGCTGGTGTAGCTGGCCTCAAAACCCCTAATTAAGCTCCCTACGCATCACAGCCTGGACCATATGATGGCTGACAAGTTCCAGTCTGGACCTGCTCCCAGGGAGGGCAAGCCCCATCCTCAGTGGCAGTTCCATCCAAAGGTGGTGCAGAGCCAACAGAGGTGGAGGTCTAAGGCTGGGCCCCAGACGTGCTGGTGCCTGGTGCCATGGCCAGCTGAAGTGGGACAGGTGGTTCCGCCGGGACCTGCAATCCCATACAGCCTATGGTGTTGCAGTTCTAACACAGATAAGGCTTAGTAATAGTCAACAGCAGTCAGGATTACTTATAACAGCATGCATAGATATTACCATTAACCCAAGACAACAGATGTCATACAGTTGCAGAGGGAGCACAACACATGCATATATACTGCATGACATCTGTCCAAAGCATAGATGACTTGTGACTGCAGCTATGAACAGTGGCCCATTATTGGCATGTCATTGTGATAACCTCAGACAATGACTGTTATACCACTGTTTCATGTGATGTATGTCCAATCAGGGATGCAATGTCAGTAACTCTCATCACTGTCACCATGTACTGACTGCAATCCTCACACTATGCTTCTGCAGTTCACAGATGTGTGTTCTGTGAGTAACACAAGAAACAAATGGTTCCACACACTGACCAGTCCACAGATGACCCTACAGATGGGGGTTTCCTCACAAACAGAGCACTGTGTTGTCAGTTATTAAAACATGCAGACTAGCCATTACCACACACAACCTGTTAAACTGGCAGTAGTCTGAATGAAACAAAGCTACACTTATATGCTGTAGTCATGTCTGGCACATCACCCTCCTGTCTTTAGGCTATTTTCCACAGTGTATGTTGTTTGAGGAATATCCAGATTTCATCTGTGATGCTGTTTACCTAACACAAGATCCAGGTTCCACTCACAGCAAATGTCATGGGCAAACACCAACATGATGTTCCTAGATATTGCACTGTGTTTCCTTGCAATTGGCTATGGGAATGTCACCACAACTGTTCCACATGCAATCAGCTAGAGGAGGACTGCAATAGGTAAGAGGCCATCATCTGATCATGACCATCACTTACAAAACACAAGCTGCTGCTGAGCAGGTGTACATCTCCACATCCACCAGAGAGTGTGTGGGAGGGACAGACAGAGGCAAAGTACATCAGAGAAGGGCTGTGAGACTAAAACATAAGCATCTTCTGTCACACACCGGCCAGTACAGGGGTTCAAAACCCTGACTGACTAGCCATTACTATTACAAGTGCATGCAGTTACTCCATGTGCCACATAGCTGACATGTTGGTGTGCTGTAAGAACATATATGCGTGCTGGTGAGCGACATCTGCAAAAGAGATATAGGAGACATACATTAGGTGTAGCACACATGGCTGTCCACATGAACAGATGTCATTGTCAACACAGCCACACTCTCTAAGGGACTCAGACACATTGGCATACTTTGGCAGGCTCACAAATACACTCCCTAACTACTTAGTTTGCCACACT
Organism: Protopterus annectens; assembly: GCF_019279795.1. Lineage (NCBI taxonomy): Eukaryota > Metazoa > Chordata > Ceratodontiformes > Protopteridae > Protopterus > Protopterus annectens. The sequence continues at coordinate 780,320,470 of NC_056741.1, forward strand.
ACAGTAATGCACAAGTATTACATGCACCACAGGGGTTATCCTGAGGTTCTATGGGCTAGGGCATGTGAATGTGTCTGACATCAGTCAGTATGCCAATGAGGTTTATGCTGGGTGTGACTGTGGTTGAGAACATCATACCCCACATGCAGACACAAGGTGCCAGTACTGACATGCATGTGTGCATTGCTTCATGGGTGTGTAGTGGTTGGCTGTGCAAGATGGCTGTACAAGGGAGGGTGAGGGGTAATCCTTGGCATCAGGCCACCTGACAATGGTCTGCAGTGTGGTTCAGGGGTGTAGTGTCTGCAATGTCCCACACAGATGGGTAATGTATTAACTGTCCTGTCATCCTGGTTACTATTGTGTGTGGCCATTGCTTTGCAATGCATGCCATGTCTGTGTTTGATAGTCCTTGACATGGACATTGCCTGGAATGTGCACATCCCACATTAATGTACAGTGACATGTTTAAATATACCTGGTTTGCCTGGCACATGTTATGTACACAAACTGCTATCATCAGATGTGCCAATCCTGGCCTGGTGTGGCAGGACCTGCTAATAAACAGCAGGTTGACCCTGCACCTGCATTGATAGCATGATACAGGTATTCTCTGGTGTCAGTGGCATCTGTCCATAAAGGGCATGTGTGTAAGACATTGTATGTCCTTTGTGGATCACATTTGATGGCACCACATATGTTGCAGGTGTCCAGTGGGGAACATAGTGAAGGCACATTGTCTGCAATGATGTGCCTATTGTACTGGTGGACAGGGTGTCATGCCCTCTGCAGCCGACTGCAATCACACCATGCTTACTATCTGTCAACAATGTGCAGGGTACTAGCAACATAGCAGGATTTTTCTAGGCAAGTGTGTTTGTGTATGACATATGGTTTCAGACCATATTCTGGGTAATAGTAGGGTTGCTTACTTTGTTCACCAGGCCTTTGCCAGATGTAGGGGTATGGCTTGCCAACCCAGTCTCTTGGCTGATTAAAATTTGTAATCCTCATGAGGTGGACAATGTGACATATAATATGGCCACCATATAGGAAAACTACAAAACCCGCTCCTCAGCATGTCCATTGGTTAGACACTCACAGCCACCTCCACACAGGATATGACTGACAAACACACACAAACACTTGCCATGTTTCAGACTAAAACTTCTACCTAACTAGTTTATTATACTACAGCATTACGTAGTTATAGCACACGCTACGGAGATTACTGAACTATCCCATCCCCAAAGGTGTATTTCACAAGGAATGACATCAGCAGGTTTACCAAAGTAGGGCATTTCAAAATTCCTGCAAGTGAGTAGCCTAAAATGCATTGTTCACAAAACAGACAATGAGACACACACAAAACATCCACAACTAACATGTGTGGGTATAGAACCCATGACCAAGATTTATATTACACTACTGTATGGAAATGTTATAGGATGCACCACAGGGATTACTAGGAAATGTATTCCCCAAAGGTGTATTTGACAAGGAATGACATCAGCAGGATTACCAAAGTAGGGCATTGTAAATGTCCTGCAAGTGAGTAGGCTATAATGCATTGCTCCCTACACAGACATTGAAACACACACAACTGCCATGGTTGTGGATGGAACCCTACCACAGTTCTAAATCACACTCCAGCAGTACAGAGTTACCCGACGTGCTACAGAGATTACTGGGTTACAGCATTCCCAGAGGTGTATTTCTAGGTGGGTGACATCAGCAGCCTTGCCAAAGTTGAGTATATGAATTGTGAGGAGTGTGAGTACTCTAAAAAGCATTGTTCCCTTCTCAGGCAGACAGACACACAGTTGGCAAGTCTGGGATTAGAACACCTACCAAAGTAGTGCATCACACTACAGCATTACGCAGTTACAGGGCACGCTACAGAGATTACTGGGTTACAGCAGTCACAGAGGTGTATTTCTAGGTGGGTGACATCAGCAGGATTGCCAAAGTAGGGCTAATGAATCATAGTGAGTGTGACTAGCTAAACATGCAGCACTCTCTATACAGGCATAGGAACAGACACCAAAGAATCCACAACTCCCATGTGTGAGACTAGAACCCATACCAGAGTTCTATATCACACTACAGCATTACACTGTTATAGCATGCACCACAGAGATTGCTGGAGTACTCTTTTCCCCAAAGGTGTACTCCCCAGTGATTGACATCAGCAGGATTGCCAATGTAGGGCATTTGAATTGTATTGTGTGTCTAACCTAATTTTCACAATTAGTCTGTATGCATAAATCGCTGCCCTGACTGGTCAAAAATACCCCACTTTTGCAGGTCATGAACCCAGGACACTGTACATTACAGTCACAGTAACTAACCACTAAGCCATCACAACAGTACATGAAATTGAGGTTTCACCACAGCAATCCCAGTATAGGCTAATCAAAGTGAACATGTGAAAGGAATGTATATACAGTTGTCCATAAAAGAAACCCCCAAAGCCAGCTTCATGCTACACAAGGCAGAAGTGACAATGTTTGTGACACCCATAGAGACAGGAGCTGACAGTTCTACAGATGAATCCTGTACTAAGGTACTGTATGAGCACATCCACTTGTTCATGATTCCTGACATCCCATATGGAATCACAATGCTCCCCTCCCAAATAAGCAAGCTATTCTGGTGGTCTCCTGCCATTAACAGAGTATACAACAGAAGGTAGACACTGCTGAAGCAAAAAGGATACTCCAAGGATGCAAACAACTCCCTTACCAGCCACAGTAAGATGTTGAGATCCCCCATGTAATCCTCCAAATTTGGTTATGTAACTAAAATCACCACAGATTCCACAGACAACCACACACTATTCTATAGTTATGTCCTGAATCTAACAGGCAATGCTGAGACATGCTCTGAGCTACAAAAGAATGGCATTACATAGATTGCTCCCACGGATTGTGCCAATATCCTGGCGGATTGGTTTAGTGCCACAGTCACCCCCTCTCACCCCCAAAAGGGCCAATGGCAATATGAATAGAGTTCCATTGGCCAGTAATCACAGCCACACAGGCAGAAACCACACTATCCACAGCTAGGAATACATCATCCATGGGACCAGACTGTCATGTTTAATCATAACCTCGCATCAGGCCTGGTGCCCACTGAGTGGCGCACAGCTGCAGTTATCCCACTCCACAAGTGGAGATCCACCTTGGATCCCTGGAACTACTGTCACATCAGTGTGATGAGATTGATCTGCATGGCCATTGAATGCATTATCAGGGAAGTTTGGAACACAGACATTGGCAATCCTCATACACTGGACCCCACACAGATTGGGCTCATGGAGGGCCAGTCTAGCCTCTTGAAACAGATTGTCTGTTTTGACTCAGTCTGCATAGCTGTTGATGAGGGTAAGGCAGCCCACAACACCTATGTGGACCTCGCCAAGCCCTTCAATACCATACACCAGTCTGGAAACATAGATTAACACACTAATCCAGCCATACATAGGTTCATAGGTTGATAATAGGCTATCTGCCCTAGGGCATTTACAAGCCTAGCCAGAGTGTGTTTGGCTTTCGCCACCCTTCTTAGATTAGTTGGCTGTGCCTCTGTATAGTAGGTCACAGAAGATAGCCCATTTAAGGTTAGTTTACCATGCCTCTGTCTAGCAGTGACACAGGAGAGATCCCAGGGGGAAATTTACGATCTCCCATCCAAACGTCAAGATTCTTCTTGAAGAGGGTCATTGAGGGGCTCTGTCTGACATGGATTGGGATTTTGATCTAGAGTGAGGGGAGCCTCTGGGATATGAATCTGTCCCTCCAGCATGTTCTATTTATTTCTGTGCTGAGGATTAAGTCACTGGAGCGTGTAGTTCTGATGGATTTGGATTTCTTGAGGTGGAGCATGTCCATTAATTCTGGGTTGGACATGGCTTTATACGTCAGGCACAGATCGCCTCTGAGTAGGCGGCAAGCAAATGAGTAGAGCTGGAGTTTCTTTAGCCTAACTGCGTAGGGCATCTGTTTGAGTCCCTTGATCCTCTTGGTGAGGTACTTTTGGGGTCTTTCTAGTTGTAGCAGGTGTCGGGTAAGGTACATCCCAAATGGGGCATTGTATTCAATTATGGGCCTGATGAGTGATGAGTAGAGGGGCACAATGACCTCTCTTGATCTAGATGTGAACCCCTTCATGATAAGGTGGGCTATATAGAATGTCTTTCTAACCACTTTGGCAATGTGATTGTCAAAGGAGAGATTGCAATCTACTTGGGTCCCCAAATCCCTAATTACTTATTCCATACTTAATGGTTTACCACCTATGTGGCAATTAGTGGGCACTTTGTTTTTCCCAAAGGGGATGACTATGCACTTTTTGGCATTTAGCTTTAGGCCATGGCTCTGGCACCAGTTATCTGTCTCTGTGAGACCTTTTTGGAGGATGCTTGTGTCAGCCGGTGATTCAATTATGGCCCCCAGTTTGCAGTCATCTGCAAACTTTGCCAGCCATAGTCCTCCTGTGTTAGCCTGTACCTCAGAGAAATATATACCAAACAAGAGAGGCCCCAGGACTCAGCCTTGTGGGATGCCACTTGTAACTGGTTTAGAGTTTGACATGGCACCTGCAATTCTGACCATGTGGGTTCTATCCCTAAGCCAGTTTGCAACCCATCTTGTGACATAGGGGTTGATATTTAAGCTGGTGAGCTTATTTATGATGTCCGAGTGGGGTATTGTGTCGAAGGGTTTTGCAAGGTCAAGGTAGGCTGTGTGGACTACCTTCCCTTCGTCTATGGCCTTGGTGACTGTTTCAAAGAAATTGACCAGGTTCAAGAGGCAAAATCTGCCCTTAACAAAGCTGAATTGGGTAGGATCCAGTGTTTGGAGGTTCCCAATGTCTCTGTTTATGAGTTCTATGATGATACGCTCCATAGCTTTGCAGACCAGGCTAGTTAGGCTTATAGGGCGATAGTTTCCGGGGTCCGTTGTGGCACCACCTTTATGGAGTGGGACCACTGTTGCTGTATGCCATTCTTTGGGTACATATCCTGTTGTAAGGCTGAGAATGAACAGTGATTTTAAGTTAGGGTTCAGTTCTTCTTGGAGCTCATGTAAAACGCAGCCCGGGATACCATCCGGTCCCATTGATGCTGTGTTTTTTGCTTTGGAGAGGGCAGCTCTCACCTGTGCATCTGTGATGTCAGGGAGGCTACAATCTGTTGGGATAGTCATTTGTTCATTTGGGGGTGAGGGGGGGGGAGAAGTTTGCATTGAACCTGTCTGCCAGGATGTTGGCAATGTCTGTGGGTTCAGTGTATTTTTTGTCATTTTGCACTAACTCAGAGCATATCTGGGAGTTTCCACCCAGGTTTCTGACATAACTAAAGGAAGCCTTGTGATTATCTTTAGCATCTTGTGCAATTTTTCTTTCAAAGCTAGCCTTAGATGATTTTATGAGGGATCGTAGTTTCTTGCTAGTACTGATCAGAGTTGCCTTCCCTTTCAGGGATTTTGCTCTATCATGTAGTAGCTTCCTCCTTCTGTTGTACAGCTTATTTATGGCTGCGGTCCACCAGACAGGTCTCCTGCCTTTGGAGGAGTGTGTCTTGGTTTTATTTGGGATAGCACGATCCATGCATTCCTATAGGTATCCATAGAATGCGTTTGTAAAGGATTCTGCGGTTTGGGACGTATTTTCCACTGGCCCTGGGGCTTTGAAGGATTCCACCTCGGTTTTGAGAAGTGGGAAGTTTGCTTTTGAGAAGTTTTTGACCGTGGTTTCCATTGCTGGGGGTGGGGACAGGATATGAATGTCCATAGTGATTAATTTATGGTCAGATCTTACCAATGAGGGGTATACCTCTGGTATAGAACATAGAGTCCCCATATTGGAGATGATCAGGTCCAATATGTTTTCCCCTCTTGTGGGAGTGGTAACCAGTTGTTCCATAGCATTTGAGTTTATAAATTCTAGGAACCATTGGGCTAGGGTGTTGGAGCTTGAGTAGTGCTCCCAGTCTATGTTTGGGTAGTTAAAGTCACCCAATATAATGGTGTTTGGAGAGACCTTCATATTCTCCAGTGTCTTCAGGAAAGCCGAGTGAGGTTCCTGAGTTTGGGAGGGTGGTCTGTAGCAGGATACAAACTGGAAGGCAGTTCTGCTCACTGTTAGTTGCACATAGATGGTCTCAGATGCTTCATGCAGTGCCACTAGCCTGGAGGTATGGGTATCTTTGATGAATATGGATACTCCCCCTTCTCTTTTGGTTCGGTCCGAGTTTTGGGGCCGAAAAGCATGGTATGAGGTATAGCCTGGTAATGCTGGGGTGCTCTTGGGAGCCTTGAACCAGGTTTCTGTTACTGCACAGATATCAATATTCTCCATACTGAGGAGAGCCTCGAGTGAGTGCATCTTGAGGTTTAGACTTCTGGCGTTGAGCAGCATTACCCTTAGTTTCTTTTTCCTTGTGTTGTCTAAGGAGGTGGGTTTGTCTTTTGGGTCTTGCCTAAAAAAGGCACTATGGGGATGGCAAGAGCCTTGGCCAGTATTCAAAACCCAGGGGTGACAGGTGCAAGCTGTCCCTAGCGAAGCAACGTGGCTTGTCAATTATGTCATCCCAGGCTGACAGACACTGGATCCCCTTTGAGTGACACCAATACTTTAGCCAATTGTTGAAATTTATACTGTGGTATCATTCTTGTTGAGGGTAAGATGCTACTCAAGGTCAGGGTCATACCGGCCTGGGCCACATGATCAGAGAGCTCCTCTATGTCTCTTTTCATGTAATCCAGGGAGATACGTCTCAGGTCATTCACACCAGCATGGACAATGAGGGAGTCCTATTTGTACTTGCTTTGGAGTGACCTGAGTGCTTGTGTTATGTGGTGGATCCTGGCACCTGACAAGCAGCTTACAGTGACCTTCTCCTTGTTCAGCCTGGTGAGAGGGACTACAGTGTGTCTGACAATAGAGTCACCTATTACAAGTGTATTAGGTGTGTTGTTTAGCCTTAAGGGCTGTGACTGTGTGGCACACTGACTTCGTGAACTATGTGATACGTGTGTATTGTTGTGGGGTAGCAGTTGCTTGGATGTCTGCTTTGGAGGTCTCTGTGGCTTAGGCAGATTTTTATTTAGAGCCCCCGAGTATGTTTTTATGTGTTTATGTGTTTGGTTTGCTGTTGCGATAGGTCTATTTGAGACTGGATTTGTGGTGTGTGTGATTACCTTCTCCTCCAGACTGACCGTGCCAGTACTATGTTGAGAGAGCTCAGCCTCCAGTTTGGCTATATAGTTGCATCTCTCACATATATTTGAGCTTGTTGGGAAGAGGAGAGGGTGGTCTGTGTACATAAGCAGTTGTAACATTGCCTCAAGATTCCCATATTCACCAGCTGGACTGGAGAGTAAACCTGAAACTGACTTTTGGACATGCCAGAATAGTATAAGGAATTACTTTTTGACTTGATCAAAAAGGACCAATACGGAGCCAAGTACTTAAAGGGAGTATAAGAGGGTGTAGTGCTTTAGTTTATTAGTGCTTACTTATAAGACACTTATCCTAGCTACTGCTGGGTTTTAGAAGGAAAATAGAGTGCTTACTTTGAGATTTGGAACAGTTCTAAGGAAAAAGTGAAGAGCAGACTTTGTGGAGCCGGGAATACTTTAAACCTGATTAAGTGGTGCTGCCCGATGCTGCACTATGCGCAAAAACGCACAAAAGGGTTTTAAGAGAGGGGGATCAAGGAGTTTGGAATTGACCCAAAATGGCCAATAAAACAGGTAAACTGCAAGTTTTAAGAAAAAAAAAATTTTAAATAAGTGCAACACAGGAAATGCAGTAAACAGGCTCTAGATGTGTTCTAAATACAGTTCCTAATACAGATATCAAGTTTAGCAAGCTGGAAAATGCCAAAAAGTAGGCTGCAATGCAGAAATCTTAACACATAATCTGAAGAAAAATACTTAAAATCTCAAAAGTGGCTCCTTTCTTCTCTCAGCATTTTCTCCTCTTGGTGGGTGCTTCACCAACAGCCAACAAGTCTGAAAAGACGCCAAAACCACGATGCAATCGAGTTTTAAGAGAGGGGGATCAAGGAGTCTGGAATTGACCCAAAATGGCCAATAAAACTACAGTTTCTAGGCAGTACCACTCCCACAGGGGCAGGCAGGCAGGCTGTTCAGTGTTTACCACTGCCACTGATGAACACAGAGACTTCCCTTTAGTCCAAGCAAGCAATGGCCTCCAAGAAACTTACAAACAGTTCAGAACAGCAAATCTGTACCTGAACTTTTTTTAAATTTCAGAAAGTGGGAAAACAGCAAGATTTTTTTGTTTTGTTTAAAGATAGCAGAAATACACAAGTAGCAACAAGTTAGAATAGTACAATAAATGACCCCACACTTGAGTGCTAGGCCAGAGACAGGTAAAATGCAAGTTTTAAGAAAAAAACATCCCTATGCCACTCGATGGTTTGCCACATGGCTTATTGACAGAACCCAAACTGTAGGTGTAACTGTCTCCAAATCCATCCCCAGAGAAGTGACAGGTGGAGTACCTCAGAGTTCAATCCTGGAACCACTGTTGTTTGAATTCTACATCTCTGTAGTACAGGCCAACAGTATGGGACTCTGGCTAATGGAGGTAAAAGGTGACTGTAAAATGGGAGTCATTATGAGCCTGGCTGTACTGCATGATATGTTACTGATACCAGCATGACACCATACAGGTAGGATGGGGTACTGTTAACATCTTGTGGCTTTGTTGTGTAAGGTCCTGGTTATGGGATCTGTAACAGTTGGTAGTGTATTGCAGGTCAGACATGTTTTGCTGTGAGTGCATCCCAAACGGCCTTGTGCTATTCGTGCATGACGTATGTTGTTTGTGCCTGTCAACCCCATTCATGGTACATGTGGACATATATGTTTCTGCTATGTTCCCACCTTATCTACAGATGTATGTCCGTATATACCTATATAGATATAAATATCTGCTTACACATATGTGGCTATATATATCCATATATATCTATATCTCTATCTATCTATATATCTCTCCCTCTCTCTCTCTTGCGCTCTCTTCCTCTCTCTCGCTCTATACATATATATATATATATATATATATATATATATATATATATATATATATATATATATACACATACATTTGTATCTGTGTAGACATTAATGTATTTTCACACACACATACATCTGCATGTTAGAATACATACTCTGTACTGTTGAA